>NC_012990.1:900000-1114666 GCF_000026365.1 Zygosaccharomyces rouxii | reverse complement strand
ATAACTGGTTCAGTTCCTTTTTATTGGAAACTACGTGATGTAGTTAGACCAATGTTCATTGATTTTAGCATGAATAGCTCTATCGTAGGAATCAAAGTCACAGGTTCCAAATCGGAAATTTAGATCCTTGTACTAAAGACAGCCGTAACACAATGCCCTCCCCTTTTAGTTTTAATCCCTGATTGATGAAAGGTGCTAGAGCGAAAGCAACGAACTCGTCATAGAAATATTGATCATTTCCAGGAGTCATATACGTCCACATTATTATTTCAAAAAAAAAATTGTCAATATCGTCACCAATTAAAATTATCTCTCGAGTAGTCATTCCGACTTTGTTACCATAGATTTCTTTTGCGAATAACAGCTAAGAACTTGCTGTCAATATTCAATTTAACGAGCTCTTTGAAATTAATTTAAATGCTAACCAAAGGACTTGAGACATAGGGCATATATTCATCTATGGCTATTTGTGAAAGGACTGGATGGTTCGGACAAATTTGTTTAGTTTCTGCTGCAACTAAAGATCCAATTAGTGTATGAGTTCTTAAACAATATTTTGTCTTACCTTCACTTGAATATATTTTCCAATACGTTATTTTATTTTCTTATTTCATGATTTCCAGCTATTCTTATTTTTTATCTCAATACATGCCCTTTACGATTATATACCTAATCTCAAGTGCCTTTAATTAAAACGCTAAACAACTTCTGGATTTTAGTTTCTCTTTCCATTTTTCGCATATAATCCCATTGATAAAGCCATTCATTGAATATTTTCATCTTAGTTTCTCATACCAGTCGCAATTCTCTACTCACCTCTTTCTATCCAACCCCTTGGGTATTTATCGTACTCATTTACAAAGATCAAATATATCTAGATCTATCTCATCTCAACATATGTCCTTTTGTAAACGCCTAATCAAGAACTTCCTTCCCAACTTGGGTGTCATACACCATTAAAAACAACTTTTCTTTAATTTCTGCCAGCCGAATGTTCTTCGCCGAGACCTAAACAATAAAAAATTGAAGTTGCAAGAGTTAGTGCATTCCAAAATACATTTCGCATATTATATAGACATTCAGATTGATACATATCTAAACCAAGTATATCCCAACATTTTATTTTATATAACAACACCATTTCAAATATAGCAATACATGAAGATAACAATTTATATATTATCACATGTTTGAACATGACAGTAAAGTCAGTACATATAAAAAAGAAGTTGTTTAAACAAGTGCCTACCAAACAACAGATCGAGAGACAAAATACAGTCCATTAAACCAGTGATGGATCTCGAAACTAGTCTTGCTCAGCTCCAAGAACCGTAAGCCTTTTCCGCATTTGCTGAGGCTACAAATGTTAAACGTGCGGCTGGTACACGCTAGAAGACTGTCGGTGTAAATGTTAACTGTTCTGATGCATACAGATAGATTAGTGCGAAGTACTAGGAGTGATAAATAAAAAGGGGATCTACATGGAGGTGGTGACCTGCTACATTAACCTATTGCATAACTTCATGATAATATGCACCTACACAGAAACACAAGGATTATGGTCGCTGCCTAAAATCTTCCATAACAAGGTCATGTAAATTAGTGATCTAAACCGTCGAATTGGCTCTTACACTATGCCATTCCCTCAAGGCAGAAACTAAGCCCGTGGTCAATTTCCTCAACTGCTCCTTGGAAATAATGTATGGCGGCATGATGTAACAGAGGTTCCTAAAGGGTCTGATATACACCCCTTTGGAGATAAACGCCTCCTGAAACCACTCCTGATCTACCGATACTTTTAGCTCAATTACACCTACTGCTCCGACGATCCTCACATCTTCGACTAACCATAACTCCTTTGCTGCAGCTCCTTCCATTAGCGGCACGAACAACTCCTCGAATAACTGTTCCTCTATTCTATGTACTTGCTGCTTCCAATAACCGCACATCAGAATATCCAAGCTTTTGTTTGCAACAGCGCAAGCTAGTGGGTTCCCCATAAACGTGGGGCCATGCATCATACATCCCCCTGTGGGACTACTGGGTGACGAGATACCAAGTGCTATTTTGGGTGTAGTGACAACGGCACTCAATGTCAAGTACCCGCCTGTCAGCGCTTTTCCTACGCATATTATATCTGGATAAACATCTATCTGCATTTCGCGCGGAATGTGATTCTGTTCCTGATAAATCTGGCAATGATGGAAAGCAAATGTCGTACCCGTTCTTCCAAACCCTGTGGCAATCTCATCTAGTATAAGTGGGATATGGTACCGGTTGCACAGTTTTCTTACCTCGATGAGAAACTGCGGGTGGTACAATCTCATTCCGCCAGCTCCTTGCAAAATTGGTTCCAGAATAACTGCACACAACTCATCATGATGATTTTCTATCTTATCGCGCACGTCATTGATATCATCCTCTTTCCAGCTTGTTCTGTCGCCGAATGACTTGCCATACTTTCGGAATACGCCAGAGGTGGGAAGCACCGGAATCATGGATGGCCCTCTGGCAAAAATGTTCTCGGCTAGATACCCTTTATAAATCGAGTGCATTGACCCTACTGGATCGCATACGCTCATAGCTCCTGTGGTATCGCCGTGATAACCGCTACTTATGGTCAAGAACTTGCTCTTTTTCGGCTTCCCTAAAGTAAAATGGTATTGCAAAGCCATCTTCATTGCCACCTCCACTGCTACAGAACCACTATCAGCGAGAAAACAGTGCTGCAGCTCTTTGTGGTTCATCATCTTTAGCAATTTTTGGACCAAATTTATTGCAGGCCTGTGGGTCAGCCCACCAAACATTACATGAGACATTTGACTGGCCTGTGATATCAGTGCATCGTTCAATTCCTTGTGGTTATAGCCATGGATTGCACACCACCAGGATGACATTCCATCGATCACTCTATTCTCGCTTCCATCCTGCGTTTCTAGAATAAGCTCACAGTCATACGCCGCCTTCACTAGATGCACTGGTAGTGGATTCACCATAGATGTATAAGGATGCCATATGTGCTCCCTGTCAAACCTTAACAAAGCCTTTGTTTCCTCAGGTGATTTCATAATATCTGTCAAAGCTTCACTTAGTTGGACCTCGTTTCATCGAGAGGTAAAGTCCTAAACAGCACTAAACTCAACGATGCATGTACGTTAAATACAAAGTGTGTGGGAATGGAGAAGGGCCAGCCTTTTCATATAACAGTCCTCCAACAGTTTTGCGTGGTGGTTGGTGGATAATTAAGCCCGTGGAAGTGGGCTGGAATACCAACAAACCGCATGAGTCATGAGTCATCGTGTATAGTCATACTGGAATGGCTATCAATACAGCACACAAAAACCTGTTGACTTGCGTGCGTATAAACCCTGCAACGAAACATTGCATAAATTATGGAACCATATAAAAGAGACCAGCACAAATGAGAAAACCGCAAAACAATTCGTTCTGTCTATTCGAAAGGTAAATGGGCAAATATCCATTCTCTTCTACCTTAATGAAACCGCCTGTTTTTTTCGTCACAGGCACAGACACTGATGTTGGCAAAACCTTCATTTCATCGCTACTAGTATACAAATGGAGAGCTAACTACTGGAAACCAGTCCAAACAGGAATTGAATCTGATATTGGTGACACTGCTACGGTTTCTAACGTATTGGTAGACGATTCTTGGAAGCCTCATCTATTTCCCCCACGGCATCAGCTGCTAAAACCATTGTCACCATATGAAGCAATGGACTACGAACCAGGAGTTAATGTACAGCTTACAGATTTTGAAATTCCTGAAGGCACCGACGAGCACCCTCTTGTTGTAGAAGGGGCGGGTGGAGTCGCCGTTCCAGTTACGAAAAAAATGGAGACCATTGTGGATCTCATCAAAGAATTGAGTTTCAAATGCGATCGGCCTTTCTATATCATACTCGTGGCAAGAAGTACACTTGGCACGATAAATCATACGTTTTTGACGTTGAATTACCTTCGTAGTAATGGGCTAGGTGACAAGATGCTTGGGGTTGTTGTAAACGGTGAACAAAATGAGGGAAACCTAAAAGTAATGAGAGAATTCGGAGTGAACATTTTAGCTACCGTCGACTATCATACTTCTATGTCAGAGGCGCTGTCCGATATTCCATCTTTTTGCTCACTTGATCTTGCTCGCAACGATCCTGCCTCGACTCAAAAGAATTAGAGACGTATATTTGCCAGGCCAGATATCATTCCGATCTAATTAGAGAGTCGTTTATCATCCTTTCTGCTATGAGAGTAAGCCATGGTGTTAATCAAAATAAACATGAACAGACCGCACCGACATGTAAAATAGTGGGAAGTAGTGACACAAGCCCGAGCATAGTTATATAAATGCATGTAAGAAACATTTCACTTTTTCCAATTGTGACGCTAAAGCACAAAGCCCACTGGAGAACCGCCAAAGGAAAACAAAAGATGTATGGAAACTATTCAAATCGCTCATCTGGTGGTTATTGATGGGTATATCGTCTTCTTTAACTAATTCGTGCTTGGGGTGTCTTCTTCTTTGGTGATGGGGCTTACAATGGGTATCCATATTGATTATCTATGGCTCATTGTTGTAATGTTTTCATTTTGATGAGTTCGATTTCCATATCTGATTTCACTTTCATGCTGCCCAATACAAGCGGTCCTTACTTCTGGACTTTAAAGTTACTCTGGGAGCCGATACAAAAGAAAAGTGTTGAAATTGACGAACCAAGATTCCCCTGAAACCGAGGTAAAACAGTTGGAAAGGTACTGCAATGCTAGAAACGAAGTGCAGCAGCCTAGGTCGAAAAAAAATCGGATACTGGACTAAGTAATTATGCTGGTGTTGTCTTTACCACCTCTGGTGTATTTAATTCCCTCTCGTTAAGCACTCTTGGGGCAAACTCGTTGATATAGCCACGATACCAGCTTCACATGTCTTCCTCGCTTATCAAATACTGAATATTTCTACCGCGTTCGCAGGTTGCCTTGGTAAATAGCTTCCAGTCACCTCTAACTTTGGGTATTGTTGCTTCCGTGTTTTCCTATAGCATAAAATTAATTGATTCTACATTCAGCAGCAGCTTCAACCATGACGTTCTGTGGCCAGCGGCAAAAACAATTTTCCATGAGTTCGATAATAGAACCCACTGGTCATCAGCAATCAAATTTACTCGAGGCTGCTTAATAGGCGCTGGAAAGTTGCTGGGATCGATCCGGCAAACAAGCAGTCGACAGATACGGGGTATAATATGTCCCATAAATCTGTCCCAAGGGTATTGACATGCAATGTTCTTCTTGGATTCTTGAACAGTTTTATCTATTCCATTGTTATCGATTGTTATCAGGAATCTTTTTTTCTGCAATTTTCGTCATGTTGCTCCGATGACGATAAAAATCTGATCTCATCTCTCATAGCAACTCAGGAACGTACTCACAACATGGAACAACAGAGGTATAAAATGAACAAACATGGAATCCAATAAGAAATCTCAAAAGCCTGTCTTACCCAAGGATCTCTTTAGAATGGCTTGAAATGAATGTTTTATGAAATGTCGAAGCATTGTTTCCCCAGTGTGGTCTCATGTACATTCTGCGTCATCGCCTGGGTAGCATTTTCAATGGATGCTTCTTATCAAAATGTCCCTGGATTCTACATGATTGGCCGTGTTGTTTTCGAATTTGCATTTATATTTCCCTTTGGATGGCTTTATTATTCGAAATCGCATCCCGATACGACATTGTTGGTTCAGCAGGTGTTAAAATCGAATCCTGGTCTTGATATCGAGAAATGGGACGAAATTGCGAATAGATTAAACTCTTCCTTTTACCAAGAACATATCTGGAACACACCTTACTTTTTTTATGATGGTCAACAGGGTCAACTTGCATTCAGAGATAATGTTTTAAGGCCATATCTCGAAGGGAAATTTGAAGATATTTCCGATAAGGACAAGATACAATCAGCAAAGTTTTACCTACAATCAATAAATGAAAATTTTAAACTATCATTAAAGGACAATTTGCCAGAATCCTTTCTAAATTCTGAACTACCCAGGGACACCTACAGAAACAAATCTATGCTTCACTCGCGACATTTGTTCATGGGAATCATATTTTTGCGGCGTCAATATCAAATTTTGTTGGGGATCGTAATGGGACTTTTTCAGAAATCATTTTTTAGTTTGTTTTGTTGCATATTTTGGGATCAAATTTTCTCAAGAGACAACTGGAGCTTCTATTGGTTGGTATATCCAGAGATGGGTATAATGCAAGGAATAAAATTTTTGGCAATCATAACAAAAGTTAGTCCTGGAGAAGAACTGGATAAATGGGACCAAATAGCCAGGTATATGAATCAATATTTGTCTGAGGAATATAAACATCTTCCTAATAATAAATTTTTCGACGGTAAGCACTGTTTAGACTGTTACCAAGCTTGCTTTAAACCACTTTCCGTTGGAAACAGCTTAGTTTATGGAGAGTTGAAGGAAATTGTGGAGTTTACAAAAAGAAGAGTAGAGTAAAGAGAGAAAAATACATCGTGTTTTTTACTCACAACCTGAGAGTGGCACTGTATAGTATCACAAAATATGTTAGCATCACAGGTAATGCAACTGATGGTCCTTGGGAGTACTTATTTCCTGTGGAGTAATTCTCCTAACTAAGTTTGTTGCCTCTTGGCCAAAGATTATCTATAAGGACAGTAATCAGGAAAAAAGAAAAATAAGAGTTAGAATTGACGGTCCTAAGTTTAATTAAAATCCTTATGTGTATGAACTCACCCCTGTAATTACTTGTCAAAAGTTTTTCATATCCATCTCCAGATTGAAGTCCATGGCATTTAGTGGTGATTTTATGTTCCTCCAAAGATTATAGCACTCCAATGAAGCTTCCAAAGGTAGGTGTAATCGACAGAATAAAATTTTTGTCTATTATAATAACTGCTGTTCCAGGTGTGAACTTGGGACAATGAGATCAAACAGCTATGAGAACGAATCAGCATTTAAGAAATAGAAATGCCAACGACGGGGTAGACGTGATATTTTTTTCGACGGCAACCAAGTTTTTTGCTTTTTTGAGAGATTAGAAGCTTTTGCTTACGATAAGGACATGGTTTATTTGAGAAGCTGCTCGAGCCGCCTTTCTCTGGCCAATGGTTACTATACCGTGACCTGGGCTGTATTGCTGCGGATGTGTTCAGAGCGTGCGAACCTCCTTCTGATTAAATAAATGTGGCCTTGGAACATAAAGAATTTACCGGCTAACGACTACCTCTCAATTCTAAATCAATAAACTTTGCTTTGGTCATGGGTATTTAAAGACATTGGTTTGAGAAGTTCTAATCAAAAGATAGATCCATTGTTCAGAACGAGAACGAGGTTTTTAGACTGCCATACCACAGAAGCCTACAATAGACATCGAAGAAGGGACTAGCTCTTAATGTGCTTTTAATCTCCTATGAAAAACATACTATTGAGCGGTAGCGAATAAATTAAAAATGGCACAAGAAATCATCGAGATAATGAAGGCCATGATCATAACCACAAAGGACACTGTTTCTATTATCATGAAGTAAAACATTGAGATGTTGAAAATATTGCGATACTTCTCGAAAATACCATCTCTACATCCATCTTTTTCTGCCGTATGTGATAATCCACCAAAGTTCTCAAAGCTCTTGTTATAATTCGCAAGTGCTCTCTCGGCTAACACCTTATTTGGTGGATTTTTCCAAAAATTGCTGCATATTTCTCCATCAAAATAACATCGGATATCGTAGGTCTGACGCTCTATTGGTTTTACGATTTCTCTCACAAAAAAGCGCATACAATGCTCTCCACTGTAAAAAACGGAATAATGATGTCCCCCCTCTTCAGAAAAGTGATTAACTCTAGATGCAATTCTCCGCCAAGCTACTGGATCCCCTGTTAGATCCACCTGAGCCACTTCCTTCAATAACTTTCGGAGCGCTTTTGTCTCAATATCAACTTTCTTCCTATCGTAGATGAAGTTCAAAAAAGAAAAAGTAAAGCATAGGAAATAATGAATGATCATCCATAAAGGAGAAAATAGGTCTGAAAGTTTTGTTTCAATTTTATTATCATAAAAGTCTCGCAGACAAAAGTACGCCAACGGTGCGCATGATGAAGCATATGCACCTAAAAGAGAAAGGATAATGTTGGATATCCATGTTTTCTCGAAGAAATATGGAGCAAGGAAGTATGTCAATTTTCCACCAGAACTGTCCTCTGGCAATTCTATTTCCTCCTCTTCATACGTCTGCACACACTTCTCTAAATCCGTTTCACTGTCGTCACTTATCATACTCATCTTACTGCTTTGGCTAAACACATCATCGCTGTTGCGAATATCAGTTTGTGTCTGAATTGCCGCCTTTTATATATTTTTCACCCCAGACTGTTCCGCCCCTTAATTATTTCTTCCCCGCGCGACTATTCCATGCAGAAGAAACTCGAAAGCGTCAAAATGATAAAATTGACACAAAGAGGTGGACAGGTAATTTGAAGGTCAATTTGGAAACTCTTTAATTAATTACTTTGTGGCGTAAAATGTCCTAGCTGTTATAAATTGTCAGAGGAAATCAAAACATGATATTAACGGCATGAAGAAGAACGGCCACAGAAAATTGGCATGTCCAACAAAAAGAAGAGTAAGAGTAAGGCCAGCGAGAGCCACAAGCGTGGTGGAAGAGAGAACAGTCCTCGCGGACAACACAACCCCCCCTCACCGCAAAGAGGCAACAGTATCTCTGATCAGCAAGGAAGCGAGAACAGCGGTACTGGCTCTAGAACATACGGGATCAAATTAGCCGCTCGCTTGTTCCGCAATCCATTGTTTTCCAAAAGAGGGTTTAAGCATGCAAAAGAAGTACTAAAAATTGAGAGGTTAGATAAATTAAAAAGCGTAATAAGGTGTGCAGGCAGCTTCTGTCTCTTCTTTTACCCTTGGTTTTTGACAGGATACAGTATCGCCGGTTTTTTATATGGGGACAAAAATAATAGTATACATGTTTTTGTGTATGCCAATCCACTATTTACTGCTATTCCCTATTGCATACGATACTTGGATGATGTCGATACATTGCTTTTAAGCACATTTGAGATTGAGGAGAAGAGCTTGCTCGGATATTTCGCAGACCCGGGAATCAGAGAGCTTCTCTTGACTGTTTTTGAGATTGCCGGGCTCATTTATCAATGCATCAAGGGTGGACAGAAGTATAGAATCTTTGTATTGGGGATTCTCAGTTTTATTTTTTATCTTCTAGGAAATATTATCCTGATCGTGAAAAGAAAGAAAAGGCCAGGATCGGTAGCGGGTGACTCGGCGTGAGTTTCTAATTCACACCTTGCTATAAAATCCTGATTATATAAGCATGCCACTGGGATGGGATTGAGCTTACAGTATTGCCGGCTTATCATATGTGGGTTATGTTCAGGTGTAAATGCTAGTCAGTTTTCGATAGATAGATCGTATATAACCATCAAGTTGAATAAATTCATGAGGTACCGATAGAAGTGATCACGACGTTAGTTCAGCCACGTATACAAGCTTAAAGAAGCAAGGTCGTACTCTTATAAACTGAACGTTTGTGCGAATAGGGCAGAATTGCTTCACGAACACAGGGGTAAGAAACTGTCAAAGCTTCCCATGTCAGGTGCAAACGACATCAAGTTTTCAGCAGTGGTTCAGTTGAAATGGAGGTTGTAAAGAGCCCACAATATGGTACAAACAGTAGAATATGATCTGTTTCTGATTAAGCCAATGGCCATGGAAGCGCCGAATAAGTGCCCAAAAGGCTCCTCATCTTATGGAATATTTTACTTTTGCCAGGAATACCATTTTCTTATATATTTCTACTTTCAAGCGAGAAGGACATTAGAAAGGTGTATATGTATAGGTAACATGAACTTTGTTCGGACTTGCATCGATTGTTATCCATTGTTATCAGGAGTTTCTTTTTCTGTAATCCTCCCCATTTCGCTCCTCCGATGACGATAAAAATCTGATCTCGTTTCTCATAGCAACTCAGGAAGGTACTTGCAACATAGAATGACAGGGGTATAGAAAAGAACAAACATGGAATCCGATAAAGAATCACAAAAGCCTGTCTTACCCAGGGACCTCTTTAGAATGGCTTGAAATGAATGTTTTATGAAATGTCGAAGCATTGTTTCCCCAGTGTGGTCTCATGTACATTCTGCGCTATCGCCTGGGTAGCATTTTCAATGGATGCTTCTTATCAAGATGTTCCTGTATTCTACATGATTGGCCGTGTTGTTTTCGAATTTGCATTTATATTTCCCTTTGGATGGCTCTGCTATTCGAGATTGCATCCCAATACGACATTGTTGGTTCAGCAAGTATTGGAATTGAATCCCGGAATGGATATCAAATAATGGGATGGAAGTACAAATAGATTGAATCATTTCCTTTATCAATAACATATCTGGAACACACCTTACTTTTTCTATGATGGTCAACGGGTTCAACTTAATTTTAGAGATAACGTTTTAAGACCATATCTCAAAGGGAACTTTGATTATATTACCGAAACCGACATGATTCACTCAGCAAAGTGATATTTGCAATCAATAAAAGAAAATTTTGAATTATCATTGAAAGACAGCTCACCAAAATCCTCAATGAATTCTGAGCTGCCCAAAGATACCCATAGAAACAAATTCTTCTTTTACCGAGGATATTTGTTCATGAGATTCTTAGTTTGTTGGTATCAGTTTGTGCCTCTGTTAAAAATCATAACTGCATTTGACCTAAAATCATTCTTTCCTTTAATTGATATCATATATTGCCAGTATATGTCCTAGATATTCCAACGATTCACCATAGTTGGGCATATCCAAAGATGAATACAATGCAAGCAATCAAATTTCTGGCGATCATAACAAAATTTAGTCCTGGAAAAGAACTGAATAAATGGGACCAAATAGCCAGGTATATGAATCAATATTTGATGGAGGGAAATAGCAGTCATTCTAGGAATATATTTTTCGACGGTAAGCATTGTTTAGACTTTTACAAGACTTGCTTTAAGCCTCTTTCCGTTGGCAATGTTTCTTGGGAATATTGCGAGTTGAATGAAATTGTTGAGTTTACACAACCAAATGTAGAGTAAGAAGAGACAAATAAATCAGATTTTTTACTCTCAACCTGAGAGTGAAAACGTATAGTATCTCAAAATATGTTGGCATCGCACGTACTGCTACCGATGGTCCCTGGGAGTACTTATTTCCTGTGGAGTAGCTCTCCTAACTAAAAATACTGCCTCTTGGTCAAAGCTAATCTATAAGGACAGTAATCAGGAAAGAAGGATAAAAAATAAAAAATAAACAAAAGAATCAGTATTGACGGTCATAAGTTTAATTAAAAATCCTCATTTGTATGAACTCAGCCCTGTAATTACCTGTGGAGATTTTCTCCGATAACTATCTCCAGATTGACTTCCATTGCATTTAGTGGTAATTATATGTTCCTTTAAAGATGACATCATTCCAATGAAGCTTCCAAAGGTAGACATAATAGACAGAATAAATTTCTGTCTAGTATAATAACTACCGTTCTAGATGTGAACTTGGGACAATGAGACCAAACAGCTATGAAATGAATCAGAGAGACACAAAATAGAAAGACCTGTAGCGGAGGTAAACGTGATAGTTTTTTGATGGCAGCCAATGTTTTCGCTTTTCTGAAAGAATTTTTGAAAGAGTTAAAACTCTTGTTTCCTATAAGGATGTGGTTGGACTAAGAAATTACTCTAGCCGCTTGTCTCTGGTCAATTGTTACTTTACCACGACCTGGATGGTATTGCTGCGAATGCGTTCAGAGCGTACGAAACTCTTTCTTATTAGATCGATATGGCCTTGTAACGTTAAGAATTTACCCGCTAACGACGACCTCTCAATTATCTGTCAATAAAATCTGCTTTGGTCGCGGAAATTCCAGGACATCGTTTTTAAAAATTTTAAGCAAAAAGTAGAGTTATTGTTCAGAACTAGGTTTTTTGACTGCCACACCACAGTAGCCTACAATAGCCATCGAAGAAGGGGGCGGCTTTTAATATGCTTTATCTCTTATGATAAACATACTATTGAGGGGTAGCGAAAAATGGCATAAGAAATCATCGAGATAATGAAGGCCAGCATCATAACCACAGTGAGCGCTAATTCTATTATCACCAAGTAAAACATTGAGGTGTTGAAAATACTATGAAACTTCTCGAAAGTATCATCTCTACATCCATCTTTTTCTGCCGTATGTAACAATTCACCAAAATTCTCGACGCTTTTGTTATAATTCGCAAGTGCTCTCTCAGTTAGCACCTTATTTGGTGGATTTTTCCAAAAATTCCTGTACATTTCTCCTTCGCAATAACATTGGATGTCGTAGGTCTGACATTCTATTGGTTTTACGATTTCTCTCACAAAAAAGTGCATACAATGCTCCCCACTGCAAAAAAGGGAATACCGATATCCTGTCTCTTCAGAAAAGTGATTAACTCTAGATGCAATTCTTTGCCAAGCTACTGGATCCCCGGTCAGGTCTATTTCAGCCACTTCCTTCAATAATTGTTGGAGCACTTTGGTCTCAATCTTAACCTTTTTCCTATTGTCGATGAAGTTCCAAAAAGAAAACGTAAAGCATAGGAAGTAATGAATGATCATCCATAAGGGAGAAAATATGTCTGAAAGTTTTGTTTCAAAAGAAACATCATAAAAATCTCGCAGACTAAAGTACGCTAACCGTACCAATGATGCACCATATGCAGCTGAAAGGGAAGCGACAATGTCGGATATCCATGTTTTCTCGAAGAAATATGGGACAAGGAAGTATACCAACTTTCCACTAGTACTGTCCTCTGGTAATTCTATTTCCTCCTCTTCATACGTCTCTACACACTTCTCTAAATCCATTTCACCTTCGTCACTGATCACACTCATATTGTCTTGTTGGTTAAATACACCATTGCTGCCGCGAGTGTCAGTTTGTGTCTAAATTACCGCCCTTTATATATTTTTCACCTCGGACTGTTCCGCCCCTTGATTGTTTCCTCCCCGCGCGACAATTCCATGCAGGAGAAACTCGAAAGCGTCAAAATGATAAAATACACAAAGAGGTGGACAGGTAGTTTAAACGTCAATTTGAAAACTCTAATTAAATTTCTGGAAAATTAATTTGTGGCATAAAATGTCCTAGCTGTTATAAATTGTCAGAGGAAACCAAAATGATATTAACCGAATGAAGAAGGACGGCCCCAGAAAATTGGCATGTCCAACAAAAAGAAGAAGAGTAAGAGTAAGGCCAGCGAGAGCCACAATCGTGGTGGAAGAGAGAACAGTCCTCGTGGACAACATAACTCTCCCTCATCGCAAAGAGACGACAGTATCTCTGATCAGCAAGGAAGCGAGAACAGCGGTACTGGCTCTGGAACAAACGGGATCAAAGTAGCCGCTCGCTTGTTCCGCAATCCATTATTCTCCAAAAGAGGGTTCAAACATGCAAAAGAGGGATTAAAAAGTGAGAGTTCAGGTGACTCAATAAGCGGACTAAGGTGTCTTGGCTGCGGGCTTCTCGTCCTTTACCCTATTTTGATGATAGGCTACAGTATCGCCGGTTTTCTTTCCGGGGACAAAAATAATAGAATGTATGTTTTTCTGTATGGAAGTCCACTATTCACTGCTGTTCCTTATTGCATACTGTACTTGGATAATGTCGATAGATTGCTTTTAAGCATATTTGAGATTGGGGAGAAGAGTTTGCTCGAATATTTCGCAGACCCGGGAATCAGAGAGCTCCTCTTGACTGTTTTTGAGATTGTGGGATTCATTTATCAATGCGTGAAGGGTAGACAAAATTTTTGGATATTTATATGCGGGATTGCCGGTTTTATTTGTTATCTCGTAGGAAATACTTTGCTAATCTGGGAAAGAAAGAAAAGGCCAAAACCGGCGATGGCTGACTCGGCGTGACTTTCTAATTCACACCTTGCTATGAAATCCTGATTCTATAGGTATGCCACTGGGATGGGATTGAGCTTACAGTATTGCCGGCTTATCATCTGTGGGCTATATTCAGGTGTAAACGCTAGTCAGTTTTCGATAGATAGATTATATGTATAACGATCGAGTTGAATAAATCCATGAGTTACTAATAAAGGTGCGCAGGAAGTCAGTTCAGCAACAGACCCAAATTTCAAGAAGCAATGTCGTTTCCTTATAAACTAAACGTTTATGTGAAGAGGCAGAATTGCTTCACGAATACAAGGGCAAAAAAACTGTTGGAGTTTCCCATGTCAGGTGCAAACGACATCATGTGTTCAGTAGCGGTTCAATTAGCAATCGAGGTTGTATAGGGCCCTTAACGTGGTACAAATAGTAGAATATGTTCTGTTTCTGGTTAAGCTAGTGTCTTGGGAAGGATTGACGAAGTGCCTAAAAGCCTAAAAGCCTTTTGATTTCCAGAGATATTTCCGCTCTTGTTTTGCAACGCAGCATTTTGACAGTATTGTTTCTCATATATATACTCTCAAGCGAGAAGGATATTACCAGAGGATGCATACGCGTAGGTAACATAAGCTTTGTATTAAGTTGCATCGATTGTTATCCATCGTTATCAGGAATCCCTTTTTCTGTAATCCTCTTCCCTTTTTCGCTCCGATGGCGATAAAAATCTGATCTCGTTTCTCATAGCAACTCAGGAAACTACTCATTACATGGAACGACAGGGGTATAGAATGAACAAACATGGAATCTGATAAAGAATCTCAAAAGCCTGCCTTACCCAAGGACATCTTCAAAAATGCATTCACATGGATGTTTTATGAAATCTCCAAACATCGCTTCCCCAGGGTGGTTTCATATGTATACTTGGTAATTGTATTGGTAGAATTTTGCTGGAATTTTGCTGATAAAAATCTGCCTTTGGGTATCGCACTTGCTGTTGGCCTCTCTGGACTTTTATTTGGACTGATCCCTGCATGGTTCCAGTACGTGAAAGAGCACCCCAATACAAAAAAGTTAGTTCAGCAAGTGTTGGAATCAAATCCCGGCGTTGATACCAGGAAATGGAACGAAATTGCGAATATACTGAACCCTTTCTTTTACCGAGAAAACATCTGGAGAACACCATACTTTTTTTTTAATGGTCGACATGTTCAACGTGTGTTCAAGTATAATGTTTTAAAGCCATATCTCGAAGGGCAATTTGAAGGTGTTGCTGACGCGGACAAGATTCAATCAGCAAGGTGTTATTTGCAATCACTAAATGAGAAGTTTGAACTATTATTGAAGAACAATTTGCCAGAACCCGTTTTAAATTCCAAACTACCCAGAGACACGCACAGAAATAAACTCTTCTTTTACCCACAATATTTACTCTTTGGATTCTTTTTTTGTTGTTGTCAAGCGCTAATTTGTTAATGATCATAGTGGCATTTAAAACAAAAATCATTTTCGCCCTTGATTTCGATCGTATATGCCCAGTATATGTCTTTGATATACTACAGGTGTTTCCATCCTTTTATGTATCCACGGATGGCTACAATGCAAGCAATCAATTTTTTGGCGATAATAACGAAAGTTGGTGCTGGAAAAGAACTATATAAATGGGACCAACTATCCAGGTATATGAATCAATATTTAACTGAGGGAAATAGCGGCCATTCTAGGAATATATTCTCGACGGTAAGCATTGTTTAGACTGTTACAAGGCTCACGTTGAGCCTCTTTCCGTTGGAAACAGCTTGGTTGATGGAGAGTTGAAGGAAATTGTGGAGTTTACAAAACCAAGCGTAGAGTAAAAAGAGAGACAAATAAATCGGATTTTTCACTCTTAACCTGAGAGCGGCAGTGGATAGTATCTCAAAATATGTTAGCATTACACGTACTGCTACTGATGGTGCCTGGGAGTACTAAGTTTCTCCGGGTGGGTACTCTCAACTAAGATTGCACCCTTTTTCTTGGCTAAAGATAATCTGTAAAGCCAACAGTTGGGAAAATAGAATTTCAAGTTTGCTTAGAAAAATTGTGTATAACCTTACCTCTGTGGTTAACTGAAAAGAATTTCTCCGATAGCAAGTTGAAGATCTGATCACAACTCTCCTCATTTAATGTTATATCTTCACATGTTTTCCCCATCAAACATTGAGCATCCGCTTTCCTCATGTTAAAGCTGTACCTGACACCATTAAAACACTTGCCATCAGACAAATACCATGGTTCCCAATCTCTATTGGTACAGGTACTTCCGTCAAACACTTCCGAAAAGTCTCTTGTGTAAAAGGTATATTCAGCGGATTGCCTGTCTTTTTTTTGCCGAGGCCTATCATAGCTTTTAAACCCCAGCCATCAAGTACGAGATCGAACGCATGTGTAGGTTCACCGAGATAATATTCCCTCCAATCATTTCCCTGATCCAAAGAGTAAAAGAACTGCTTCACTGGTGAGTTCTTTGAAAAGGAAGGCTTGCGTATAGCGACGATTATGTTACCGAAATCCAAAAATGCTGCGTAGACGGGAAATTCAAAAGCTACCTCCCAAGAAGCACCATCATCTCGTGAAATAAATTTCATACGATCATGTTTACTTAATATTAGGATACTTTCTCCAGCAACGCCACACTGTACGACAAGAAGTTTCAAAGAAGTCTTTAGAAGTTTGAAAAGAGCTATAATGACTCCACAATTTAGCGAATTGTTTGCCTTGGGGTCCATAGAACTTGCATCTAGCAAGATATCCAATTTTCCAATCTTTTTGGTGTCGCAATGAAATATATTCTGTGTTCATTTCTCTTATGTTTAGCGCTGAGCGTCGCTTCCACTATAGCTAAATCATCTTTCAATTTGCTCTTGGCGAACAATTTGACACAAGCTGTATTATCGCCTGAACTTCTGTAGATATCAGCGACTTGCAAATTAATCAAGGATAAAAATATGGTTCTGGAAGATTTGGAAAATGTGACATAAAATTAGGTATATGGTAAGATTACGATCTTCTTGGGATTTTTCAGTGGAAAAAAAAAAGGATTCCTTCAGGACCCTTTTCACGAATCAACGAAGCTAAGTACTCGACAACTTCCTCTGGAGCAGATTTTGGTATAGTTCTCTTTTTTCCAACCGGTATTTGACTTGTTCTTCTTTCTTGTCTTTCAACCTAAAGTTTTATAACCTCTTTTGTCTTTTAGACAAGGAAATACCTTCAAGTTCTGAAGGTTCACCAGCTTTTTTCTTTTTATCATCATCATGACGTTTTTCCTCTGATTCATCTTCTTGTGAATCTTTATCTTTCTCTGTACCAGTATCCTCTACAGCTACTTCTTCATCTTCTGGATCTAAATCGAAGCTGTAATTAAGGTCTTCATCCAAATCATTAGCATGGTCATAGTTGAATTTAATTCTTTTGAGATCTTTTCCTGTCGATTCAAAGAGTACTTTATATGTTAAGGCGATGGGGTTACTTAAGTTGGGCATAAATTTTTCAACTTTATCTATCAATTCTATACAATTCTATAAACAAAACCAAAGGATTACTCAATAGATGTATCTAAAATTTCTATTTTGAATGTCAGTCAAATCGCGGAAGTCATATTTATCCACGCTTTTACCTTCCTGCTCTTTATCTCTCTTTTTGTTTTCTGTTAGACACACATAACCGACGTACAATTGTAAAGGTACACAAATGCACTGAGTCACTAGTAGCGTTATCTTAGCAGGGATATATCTGGGGTAATAAGCCTGTCTGAAAGTTTGAGGCGCCAAGATGCATGCCAAACTATAGACAATCATTGTAGCGGCATTACGAAATATTCTTTTACAATAACCGGAAGTATTCAAAGAATTCCAAAGGTAGATGTTGGTAATAACACAAGATCCACTATAGAGCAGGTATAGGGAGAAAAGATTACCGATCTTATGGGATAATGGGAGTGATATCATTACTATGCAACCAATGATAGTGGGAATGTACATGGAAGTGGTAACCAGCGTAATTTGACCCCATCTGGACATCATCTGAGTAGTAATTATGATAATTATAGCTGTAATGGCACCAATGGGCAGTTGTAATAGTGCGGTAGCATATTTATCAAATCCGAATGTTTGAGTGATTGTCACAGAGAAAGTTCCAATAGCACCTGTTGACATTTGTGAACACGCAGTAATAGCTAACATGGGCCAAGTCAATTTATCGTGTAAAAATAATTCCTTAATGTGACTCCACTTGAATTTTTTATTCTCCAATCCTGTTTGATTATCTCTAATGTGCTTAACTACAAGGATTTTCTCCTCCTCTGAGAGGAACCAGGCGTTGGTCACATTATCAGGTAGAACTACCAAAGTTACCAGTCCAAAGAGCACTGTAAATAGCCCGACAACCAAAAACATGATCTGCCATGAGGTGAAATCTTTACCGTTATAATGTAAGAATCCAAATGATATGAGACCACCAACGATATAACCTGTTCCCGCTTGTGTTGCCCAAAAGCCGATTCTAGCACATTGTTCAGATTTGGTATAGTACATACCACTGATTGCAATACAACCCACTACACTTGAAGATTCAAACATACCCAATAGAGTACGAACGATCATTAGAGATGTATATGATTTACAGGCAGAATGGCATGCAAGTGCAATCCCCCAGCATGTAATGAAAATTCCCATAACTTTGGATAATGGATATTTTTGAATTAAAAAGGTGACAATGGGCTCCATAAAGATGTAAGCTGCGGAAAATATCGTACCCAGATTGGAAAATTCATTACCTTTTAAATGTTTTTTAATGCCCATCGATGCTGCATAGTTTAATAATGCCTTATCCAAGAACATCAACAGATAGGTGAAGCACAAGAATGTTAGAACACAAGCATCAATTTTTCTAAGCAATTTGGGGGGCAATGTCGATGAACCATAAAAATTATTCTCAACTGTATTCAATTTTTCATCCTCTTCCAAGACGTAGTCCTTTGCATCTTTATGGTTCAAAAACTTTAATGCGATATCAGCATCATCATCACCACTAGTAAAAGTGCTATCATCCTTAGCGGAAGATATATCTACTCCATTATCATTTTTTTCAACTTCTTGTGATGATGATTTATTCATATCAACGGCTAGTATCTTTTGGCGTATTCTTCAATGGAAATACATTCCGGAACAACAATTGAATAATATATAATTATTTGACACCTATATACTAATAGATCTACGATAAATTACACTGAAAAGAAAAGAAGAAAAAAAAATGGAGTCATCTCAGTTCTTAAACGGCTTGCGCATAAAGGTGTTTAATTATGATTCCCTTATAGTTTGATTAACTTTATGCGATTAAAGGTTATCGATTCAAAATGGTCATAGGTTCGAATCACGGATTTGGCAAATAGAAGATCTTTGAACCTTAGATTGAAAACATCAAAATTCCTGGAAGAATATGCCTCGCCTTGTCGCTCCGATGACGATAAAAATCTGATCTCGTTTCTCATAGCAGCTCGGGAAAGGATTCACTACATGCAACTACAAAACTCAAACAAGCACAAACATAGGACTCGAGAAAGAATCTCAAAAACCTGTCTTACCGAAGGACATCTTCACCAATGCATTTTCATGAACCCTTTATGAAAGATCCAAGCATCGCTTCTGCTGGGTGATCTCATACTTATCCCTGCTTGGATTGGTAGTATCTGGGTGGAATTTTATTTATCAAAATGCGTTTTTGGGCTCCATCATTTCCATTTATCTCGTGAGCTTTGCAATTTAAATTTCCCATATATTGCTTCGCTATTCGAAATCACATCTCAATACGACAGAGTTGGTTCAGCAAGTGTTGGAATTCGGACTTGATATCGAGAGATGGGATGCGATTGCAAGTTGCCTGAACCTTCTTTTTTACCAAGAAAATATCTGGGACACACCTTACTTTTTTTTCAATGGTCATGATGCTCAATTTGGGTTCAGGAATAATGTTTTAACTCCATATCTAGAAGAGAAATTTGATGGTATTAACGATACAGACAAGACTCAATCAACAAGGTGTTATATGCAATCAATAAAAGAGGATTTTGAATTATCATTGAAAGAGAGTTTTCCAGAATCCTCATTGAATCCTGAACTACCCTGACTCACCCACAGAAACAAGGTTTCCTTTTACGGAAACCGGTTTGTACAAGGGACTTTTGGTTTGTTACTTTCAAGGTCTATTTTTGTTCATGATCATAATAGCATTTGAATCAAATTCAATTTGGCTCCTGATATTTAGCATACATTTCCAGTATGTGTCTTTGAAAAATTACTGGAGTTTCTATCTCTTGGTCTATCCAGAGATGGGTATACGGCAAGCAGTCAAATTTTTGACGATAATAAAAAAAATTAGCCCTGGAAAAAATCTGGTTAAATGGGACCAAATAGCCAGGTATATGAATGAATGTTTTACTAAGAAAAAAATTAGCTGTCATTCTGAGGGTATATTTTTCGATGGTAAGCATTGTTTAAAATGTTACAGGACTCGATTTGAGCTGCTTTCGGTTGGCAAAAGTTCTTTAGTTTACAGCGAGCTGAAAGAAATTCTTACAATTACACAAGTAAATGTAAACGGAGAAACAAATTGATTGGAGCTTTATACTCCTTATTCTCAAACTGAAAATAACAGGATATATTATTTCGAAATATGCTATCGCCACAAGTACTACAACTGGTGGTCCTTAGGAGTATTAAATCTCTCCGTAGTGGTTCAAGTTTATTTTGATTTGTTGTGGTTGGTTTATTGTTCACTTTACTGTTATTAGTGTTGGTGTTCGAAGTTATGCCAAATAATCCCGCTTTTTTGTCATCGGATTAATACTGGTTAGATCTTCCTCTTGCAAGCCATTCCTTAATGATTCTGAGACACTTGCTTGTGTTCCTGACCTCGTCTTCCTGGTGTCGTACTCGTTCCTGCAGAACCCTTGTTAGCGGTCACACGAGGCATAAGAATTGAAATTTTGGTGAAAAGGATTTCTTAGGAAACTCTAGATACTACCCTGGATGTTTTTTTGACTCACAACCCTCCTCATTTAGTGTAAGATCTTCAAATGTTTTCTTCATCAAACAGTGAGCATCCGCTTTCCTTCTGTTAAAGCTGTACTTGACACCATCAATACACGATCAGACAAATACCATGTTTCCTAATCTCCGTCGGTACAGGCATTTTCCATTGAAGGTTTCCAAAAGTCTACTGCATAAAAGGTATATTCAGTGGACTGCTCGTATTTTTGTTTAACAAGGCCTATCATAGCGTTTAAACCCCAGCCATCAAGTATGAGATTGAACGCCTGTGCAGGTACATCGAGGTAATGTTCCCTCCAATTATTTTCCTGATCTAAAGAGTAAAAGAACTTTCTCATTGTCGAAGCCCTTTGGAGAGGAAGGCTCCGGTATAGCGACGAAAATGTTACCGAAATCCAAAAATGCTGCATATACGGGAAATTCAAAAGCCACCTCCAAAGAAGCACCACTATCGCGTGAAATAAATGTCATACGATCTTGTTTACTTAATATTAGGATACTTTCTCCAGCAAAACCACATTGTATGACAAGACGTTTCAAGACCGGTTAGTTTACCCCTGTCTCATTGATTTTTCTTGGTTTCTTCCGGTAGTGCAGATAGTGCAGATCAGAAAGAGAACGCTGCCGGAGATCTCTATTGAAGAACATCACTAGTACGGAAAAGCAGATTGATCAAGAAGGACCTAGGCCTCTGCCGCCGAAAAATACCAAAGTGGAGAGTATGACGTAAGAACAATCCATTACCTAAATGATGGGAATCGTTTTAGTTTCCTTTTTTGAAGTGCCTCTTTCATGCAAGCTTATTGAATCTAAGAAATTAGTAAAAATTGTACCAACTTACAATTATCCGGTATTGTTTAGAAGGAATAATGGTGTTTCTTTATCTGTAAGACCATTTCAAGGCGAAAAGTCGTTTACAAGTCGTTGTTTGGGAAAAAAACAATATCAAACACATTGAATCATATCTTTGATTTGGGATAGTGAATCTGATATTGGGTTTTTTGTGAGAAAGCTGTAGTACCAAAAAAAAAATCTTGAAAGTTGTACAATTTCAAAAATTATGAAAAAAAAAAACGAATCAAGAGGTTTATTCTGGGACCGTTCACTGCAAAAATGGAACACCGAAGTCTCTCAAGTCACTGGTTGGTATGTCATGAGAGAACCTTGTGGGAGTGAGGTGAATTGACTGGAGGTTGTATTCTGGAGACAAAGAATTAATACATATTATAGCGAAGATCCTGGCAAGAGTTATATGTGGGGGAGATGATGTAATTTAGTAACCTAATAGGTTGGGATTACATTTATCCCTAAGTCTTTAACTATTTTATGGGCACATGGCGCAGTTGGTAGCGCGTCTCCCTTGCAAGGAGAAGGTCATCGGTTCGAATCCGGTTGTGTCCAGTACCTTTTTGAAAATCTTTTTTCTTTGTAAAACTCTCCACATAGACATGTGGCTGCTAGAGGTCAAGGAAAAAGGAAGTACAGAAACATCCTTTGTCAAAGCGTCCCTCTCTTGCATACTAGCACATGCTCACCTCAGTTTCAATATTTAGCCAAACTAATCCTACTGAATGTCATCTTCGCTCTACAAAACATGAAAAAGAAAAACAGCGAATTGACATTTATCCGCTTAACATCCTAGGCTATCTAATAGGCTTAGCGCAGCTCTCCCAAAAACAGCTAATTAGAACAGCTGTAAAGGTCCAGGAATTTCGCTTCTTTCATCTGACACAATTCAAATATATACAAGTTGTATTATTTAAAAGACCACCAACGCGCTGTCGTTATCTTACTCACTTGTTCAAGGCAAATGTCAATTCCACCGGATAATCAGTAAGACCACAGCAGAAAGCTTGATGGTTTTACACAAACCACATCAAAGTACCGAATGTTACGTCTCGAGGACGCTGAGAGATTTGCCCTGAAGAATAAAGCTATTCCCAAAGAGTACTGATGGAACTATTTCTTTGTCGTTATCCTCCAAGATCGCCTCCTCTTACTTCTGATCCATGAGCGGCTAAACATTCCTTATACAGGGTTTAAACGCAATTGCACTTTCCTTATTAGCAATACTCTCTCGTTATGCATTCTGTTACGGCGCTGAAATCCTCGCCAAATCCCAGCGGGAAGAATAGACGGATCGGGTTAAAACTAGGTATAAATTTAACGCCACACCTAAATAATTGCAATATGGCCCTGGTCAATTAAATACATCTGTTACTGGATTTCTCAATTCTCAGGTAAATCACTACGAAAATCATGTAGCAGGTAACCAAGGTTTGAGACAAGTTCATGCTCATCATACTGAATTAAGAATTCTTCCCCAATGAATCCAAATTGAATTGACGAATGAAACTGAAAAATCACAAGAACGGTGATAAAAGGAACTTCAAATATCATAAAAGGAAAATGAAATTAAAGGTATTACAAGGACCAGGAGAGGTTTAACAAAAAACTGTAAATGATGACTTCGCACGGGTGGCAGAGCCCTCATAAACTGATAAGAAAGGACATGGTGAGAGACAAATGGAGCTTGGAGGACTAGCTTACTGAAGCACTGACAGTCGAAACAGATATCTGATTGATTGCTCTCCTGGTAGCAGCATTTCTCATTCTTCGGCATCCTTGACCTTTAATAGTCGACTGACTTGAAAACTGTTGACCGGTTGTTAAAACACCTGTTTGCCCTGGCGTCACCACTAGAAGTAACATATACTTTTGTCTCAGATTTTTCAGTCTCTGTTATGGCAGGTGATCCAAGTTCATCTGTAGTGTATATGGAAGGCTACAGAACACCTTGACCTGAACAAGGCTCGAATATAAATGACCTCTTAGATGTACTCCTTGATGCTCCATCATTATATGATGTAGCAGAACTGCAACTACTGGTTTTAGTTGTGGTGGTGTAGGAGGTGGGTTGAACAATCGAAGTTGCTAGTTCAGAGGACACATTAAAGGCAGCACCATCTGAGAATTGATTAAAACCAGGATGGTTAAAAGTTAAAGTGTGTGCTGAGGCCGAATCGGCGATAAGTGCTGTTGTGTAACACTGGGAAGAATCATAATTTTTTGTACAAGTATTCACCACTGTCATCATAGTTCTCGTAGAGCAGGAACTCGAGTCAATGCCCAACAGCACTCGAGATACGTTGCTGTTGCCGGATAAGGCTGTATGGGGTATAGAGGAACTCGAAATCATAGGCAAAGCCGTACATGGGATACAGGAGCCAGATTCGTTTTTCGGATTCGAAGAAATATTCGAGTAGCTTGGACCGAACGAACTTGGAATCCGAGTGGTACAGGCTATAGAACTCAAGGATTGAACAGGGAATATGTCGGTCTCCGGAGCCAAAAGAGTAGTTGTTCGGTACGACGCAGCAGTTACAACTGTCGAAGTGATAAATGTCGCAGCATGTGTCCCAGGAATAATCGTATCAGCAGCGGAAGAGATTGGTGGTATCGACAACTTTGAGCCTTCGATATCAGATTCATATTCTAGCAGAGGTTTTGTCTTAATCAATAAACTAGAAGCCGAAGACGGAGATCTCATTCTTGAATTAAATGGTACCGAAGTTGCAGGGTTCATTGGAGAGAAGGGTGAGGAATTTAATAATAACGAAGATGTAGAATTCACAATGCCAAAATTTGATGATGCCGAGCTTCTAGAGCTTGAAGGTATTAAAGATGCAGAGCCATGGCTTAGACTGTTGCAGCTCAATAGTATAGAAGAAGCAGACCCGGATGACACCGAAGAACCACTGCTGAGAGTGCTGCAATGAGATGACACTGAAGAAACACCGCTTACAATGCTGCAACTGGAGCCTGATGGCACAAAAGGTTTAGAACTGAATGGCGTTGAGGGCAAAGAACTGGGTGGTGCTAAAGACCAAGAACCGGATGACACTAAAGGTTTAGAGCTGGGTGGCGCTGAAGACCGAGAACAGGATGACACAAATGGTTTAGAACTGGATGGCGCTGAAGGCGAAGAGCTGGATGGTGCTGAAGACCAAGAACCGGATGACACAATGGCTTTAGAACTGAATGACGCTGAAGGCAAAGAGCTGGATGGTGCTGATGACCAAGAACCGGATGGCACAATGGTTTTAGGACTGAATGGCGCTGAAGGTAAAGAGCTGGGTGGCGCTGAAGGTAAAGAGCTGGGTGGTGCAGAAGACCAAGAACCGGATGGCGCTGAAGGCAAAGAGCTGGGTGGTGCTGAAGACCAAGAACCGGATGGCGCTGAAGGCAAAGGGCTGGGTGGTGCTGAAGACCAAGAACCAGATGGCGCTGAAGGCAAAGGGCTGGGTGGTGCTGAAGACCAAGAACCAGATGGCGCTGAAGGCAAAGGGCTGGGTGGTGCTGAAGACCAAGAACCAGATGGCACAATGGTTTTAGGACTGAATGGCGCTGAAGGTAAAGAGCTGGGTGGTGCTGAAGACCAAGAACCGGATGGCGCTGAAGGCAAAGGGCTGGGTGGTGCTGAAGACCAAGAACCGGATGGCGCTGAAGGCAAAGGGCTGGGTGGTGCTGAAGACCAAGAACCGGATGGCGCTGAAGGCAAAGGGCTGGGTGGTGCTGAAGACCAAGAACCAGATGGCGCTGAAGGCAAAGAGCTGGGTGGTGCTGAAGACCAAGAACCGGATGGCGCTGAAGGCAAAGGGCTGGGTGGTGCTGAAGACCAAGAACCAGATGGCGCTGAAGGCAAAGGGCTGGGTGGTGCTGAAGACCAAGAACCGGATGGCGCTGAAGGCAAAGAGCTGGATAGTGCTGAAGACCAAGAACCAGATGGCGCTGAAGGCAAAGGGCTGGGTGGTGCTGAAGACCAAGAACCGGATGGCGCTGAAGGCAAAGAGCTGGATGGTACCGAAGGTCTGGAGCCTGAAGAGTCAGAAGTATTTGTTTGCGAACTGCACTTAGCTTTTGAGTTATCCCAGTACCATAGTGGGAAGTCCGCATTTGAATTACCGTTGTTGTCCGCGTCACAACCAGTCATTAGATCAAAATCAGTTTTACCCCATTTCCAAGTTTTCCAGTACTGGGCAGCATCACCTTGAAGATATTCATACTGAATTTGGAATGATGGCATAACAACTTTACAATCGTCCCCATTGTATGTTTGACCATATACTTGAATTTGGGTTGTAAAATCAGTTGGGTCATCAATTAAGTATGTATTCTCATTCTTACCATAAAGCTGTTTGGTACTTTGTGGACCGCTAATACCAATGATTTTCAAAGACCAGAGGTATTTCAAATCGATGTGTTCCTCACCTTTGACATTGATGGTAAGTTCATAGGTATTACCACCAACCCAATCGACTGATAATAAATCCATTGAGTAGGGCATTATATTTTCATTACTTGAATGCCAATGAAAGTTTAAACCTGGGCACATATTTGTAACCCCAGACACGGTTGATGATGTACGGCGGTTGTACTTTGAAGCAGAATTTGAATGACCACTGTATGAGGGAAAATGAAGCTCGTAGGTGCTATCAGAGGCTGCTAGAACAACCCCTAACATACATAAAAGCAGACAGGTAAGCATTTTTCAAAAGTAAGCTATTGTTCTTGTTTGGTTGAAAAGAATATTATGCTGCTCTAAATGCAACCAACATTTTTCAGATCTACCAGCCATTCTTTGGCACCTTTTATATCGAATCGAAAGGCTTTCTCCACCACAGCATTATGGTGCCAATTTAAAGAGAAGTTGTGATCAATAATTAAATTGACCCCGCAAAAAATAGAAAAGTATTTCTCCTGGACATCACTGTGAGAAGGGGGAACCTAACATATTCCATCACTTACTATAGTGCATAACATTTCTGTTTGTCATTCGCTTTGTTTTATCTTTAACTTGAAATCCATATAGGATTCGCGGGGCTTGTTTTTGTTTCTATGCAGCAACGCTAGAAGCACCAGACATTTCGAAAGCGAAAATGCATAGAATCAAAGACAATGCCGTAAACGAAAAAGTAACCTGATTAGTAAAGTTTGTTACTGAATATATCACTTCAAGAAGTTGTCTGTCCTCGATAAACCTTTCTTCGGAGAACCGCCCGCGTGGGGAACTCGCAGTAATCAAAGTACAGGAACATTCGCAGCCCTATTATTGGCGGTTAATAATTTTCGCTCCAGAAGTATTGGTATGGAATATTCCAAGCAAGCAGAGGTGGGAGTATTAAGGCCCTGCGTATACAACACTTTGACTCTATCGAACAGGAGAAACACATGTCGAAGAATACCTATAGAGTACACCATTAGCAAAGAGAAAGATGGGAACTCTTTGACTGTTCAGTAATCGATTCTTTATTTGGAAAGTGATCCATGTCAGAGCATATTGATCTTTGAATTGTCTTTTGTGTCCTTTTCATCAATTGTACTTGACTGCCCTTGAAATCGTTAGATCCGATCATATCTATTACAGGAATGACCCTTCCCTCCAAATTTAAATGGCAGGGGGTTGAGCTCAGTGTTCTATAGTGCCATTGTGATTTGGACCAGAGTTAGGTATTGCCCAGTGACGGTAGCTTAAGATTTACCCCTTTATTAATTTGTCCATAAACAGTCTAGGTCAGGTAAGTAGCTTACGGAGGGTTGACCAAACTCAGACTAATCTATCACTTCTCAGGACATGGACGGGAGGAGCAAAATAGGATACCAATCCTTTTACTTCGAGATATTTTTCTTTTTGAAAATAGAGTAAGTTGCGTGAGCGCCATGTGTATTCTGCTTGTTGTTATTTATGGTGCAAGTATGAATCAGCCGCTAATAAGCCGACGATTACAGCCGTCATCATTCGGTCTGAAAGCGTAGGACTGTCTCATACAGTACATTTAATATCGCACCCTTTGGATGTACATAGTAAAACTAGCTGGGTATCCTCGTTACTGTTGCACTTATATGCAAGTTAGGGGCCTGAGGTCGCAGTGTGGGATTCTAATTGTGAATGCATGATACAAATCATAAAAATCATAAAAATTGCACACCTACAATTTCAGTATAACTCAACAATATGCCTTGTAGACCAGAATTCCTTCCTTTGATTAATCATAAGGTTTTTCAACTTCTACGTATGTATATCTATTCTACATGTACTTCTTTTTTCCATGCGCTGCTAACTGATTGACGTTTGAAATAAGGTTCCCTGTTTTCGATGTTGGAGTATATCAAATCAACTCGTTCACCGTGACTAACCAGGATTCTGATAAAATGGCCGATAAATCCCACAGTCAATGTCGAAGTAAAGTGGTATAACCAATTCCTGACGAGACTTGCCTGCGTTTAATTATCCTATAACTACACAGTCAGAACTTATTCACTCTGTTCGTTCATGTTCACTTTCCCGGGCTGCTCCATGGTTAACACAGCGGCAAATTCCGTTTTGTAACCAATTTGTAATTTTAACAGAACATCGAAACGGGCTTTGTTGAACTAAAACAATCCCTTGCAGCACATTAACTTATTGTGACCTTGGAAAATTAAAATCTCACAAGTAATTTTTTCAGTCCACTTGTTTCATACCTCCTCTTTTAACACAAATTCTAGAGAAGTTTTGCGCATCCTGCTTACTTCTCTCAAAAAGTGTAAGATAGAACCAAGCAGTCGTTCTGACCACACCATCCCCCTTCTCTATAATAAAAATTTTTTATTCCAGCCACCAAAGCATTTCGCATCGAATTAAACCTTTGCCGCCCACAACTAAATACATATTATCATAATTAGCATTTTAATTATACAACATATCAAAGTCTTCAAACTTTATTAATATCCAAATAGAATAGACAAAAGAGAAAGTTTCCAACGTTGCCAGATTAAAAATATCAAGTATGTCTCAGGCGCATTTTTGGCATATCAAATAGAAAGAGTTACAACAAAAAAAACTTCGACAGCCATATCTAACTAATTTAGGCGGTGGAAGAACTAACAAATTTTCTGTGTAACCTATCTGCCCCTCTACTTCAGCTAAAATTTATTAAAACTCCTCACCGTTGGCCTCAGCTTTGCTCTTCGAAACCTTATAAGACTCAAAAGTCTTGAGATTCTTCAGCCATTTCTCAATGGCCGGATACTGCTTGGGATCAGCAAACTGACGGTTAAAGGCCGAGTCTAGTGGGAAAGACATCAAGATATCAGCGGCACTCAACTTGCCACCGACCAAATAGCCATCATTCTTAGCAATCTGGCCTTCAATAAAGTTTAGTTGGCTTTTTAACTCACCTGCAGAGTACTTCTCTCCAATCTTTTCAGCCACCTTTCTGGAAAAATAAGAAAATGGAAAAGGAACCGATGCATTTTTCACTATGGAAAGCAGCAGTTCAATTAGCAGAGGAGGTTGAAGAGAGCCCTCAACGTAGTGCAAATAATACTGGATCTCTTCAGACTTATCGATGTCTTCGTTATCCAAGGATTTAGTCTTGTCAAAGTGCTTCAAGACATACTGGAAGATGTACCCTGACTCGGCCAGAATTTTCTTTTTACCGGTCTGTCTATCTTCCAATTCAAGCAATGGCGATCTACCCAAAGGATGGTGCTTCTTCAATTCCTCGGGAGCACGAAAACCTGCGTCCCTCCTGTAGGGTACTATTTCGTAATCTAGTTTCAACTGGTCTAGTAGCCACAACACTCTAAAAGCCCTTGACTTATTCAAGAAATGAACTCTAATGATAGGTAATGACATATCTCTGCTCAAGTTGTATTCCTGCTGATGTTGTGTTCTGTGCATGAACTAGTAGCTTTCTGATCCCTTAAACCATTTTTGGACAATAAATGAAGACCGTGGGTGTCCATCCTAATATCATCATATACGCCGATGGTGATTAGTGAACCCTAACTGGATCATTTCGTGCCCTCTTGAAAGCCGTACCGTCAAATGTGTCTGCTAATACCAATAATACCAATCTAGGGTGAGACACAATAATAAAACCAGGTCCACCTATATCGTCCATTCAGCAAAATAATCCACTTGAATAACAGCGCACACTTATCCAGCAAACTTTGATTTACTCCGCAAGTATGCACCATATCTATATAATACAAACGGCACTACCGAAAGCGCGAGACAACAAAAACCAACAATTGACGATCCCCAACCCACAGGATACCCATCAATGGCCAAATTATTATACATAGCCTTCCCAAAGAGAGGGAATGCACATGCAAATCCCGATCGACATAAATTATTTCCAGCAAACGCCGAAGCCATGTACTTGGGATAAGAGATCGCCATGTAGGAAAAGACAGATTGGAAAATATTGAACTGACCAATAATGAATATTACCTCTGAAATCATCGGTATAATCCAATGAACTGAAGCTGCCCAACCAAATAGAAAAAGTGAAAGAGGAAGGGTCCAACACACCCAAATCATTAACACCAAATGTGTTTCCGGCGTAAACGTATTATTGGACATTTTTTTAGCAGCATACCAACAGGAGAAAACCATTGCAACACCGTAAGCTGTAATACAACCAACACAAAATCCCATGTAGGACACACCCAACTCAACCCTCGTGAAATGGTATACATCACCAAATACTATGGGAAAGGCTTCAAAAAACAAATAAAATACACCATACTCGACTGCATGGTACACGTTCAATGCTATCACAATCGGTTCCTTAATAATCATCTCAAAGGGTCTGTACAGAGTAGTTATGCCGATATCCTTCCAGTTTAATTTCTCTTCTTCCCTCGACTTGACCGTATAATACCTATTATCACCCGTGAGTTTCCTTATCCTTTGGCACCTGCGGTACAAAATACTATCTTCGTTAGTTTCAGGATAAGAGAAAACCATTAAAAGAAGTGTCGCTGAGCTTATCCACATCAACAACCAAAACATATATCTCCAATTTTTCGCAACAACCATAGACGCACCAAGTAAAGGCCCTGTAGATGGTCCCGCTAATGCCCCTATCGCCCACAAACCAAGTACTACAGGAATGTGTCTCGGTCTGACAACATCTCCAACGGCAGCAGCTCCATTGGCTAATGATGGAGAACAAAATATTCCAGAAAGGAATCTAAGGATCACTAGTCCTGCAATATTCTTCACCAGAGCGCATCCTATCTGTAGCATAGCAAACAGAAACAGCGTTACAATGAAAAGCCTTTGACGCCCAAATGCAACGAATTCAGAAAGTGGTCCAAAAACCAGCGGCCCAAGTCCAAATCCCAAAATATACAAAGAAAGATTAAGTGTGCCTACTACATGTCCCACATGGAACTCTTTTTCAATTAAATCTTGTCCTGGCGTGTAAAACGAAGTCCCCATATACGTGACGCACGTAAGTACCATCACATTAAAGACAACGACAAATCGCTTAATAGTAGACCAGTTATGTGGATGCTCGGGGTCAGTCGGACCGTTGAATTCGACCAGAAACGGATCGACATCCTCGCTTTTTGCCAACCCATTAACTAAAGCACATTCCTTTGAATCTCTCTCCGAATCACCTTGTTCGAGCCAACTCGTTGAACTTGACCTATCTGCATATTCTTGGAATTTTATCAAACCAAAGTACTCCAATGCATCAACTGCAAAAGTATTTTTGTAGGTTTCAAAGTACATTTCAGATAGTTCTCATTTCACTCAAGGGCGAAAAGACTAACATTATTCTGATAGGTCTTGGAATTTATACTTCGATTAAGAATTCTTTATTAATGCAAACAACAGGTGCATTTTGATGTTTCCCGGCGTTATCACCCAACCGGAGCTAACATTCAGGTTCGTCCTGCTCGTCTCTCCCTAAGCTAGATTTCCAGAGGATCTCTTTTCAACTCTATAATTCGTACATGTTGACTTGTTCCGGAAATATGAAAAAGTTCGGGAATAACATAAAGTTATCGAACTCCGAACATCTGGAATCTGTAAAGACTCATGCGAGCGAGACAGACTGGTTCCTTGCGAAGTAGCATTGAAATCTGTTGTTACTCAGGGTTTAATCAAAATAGATAGGTGCACTAACATCTGCAATGGTTTACAGAAACTAGGGATGCAGAGAAGGAATAAACCATCAAAAACGTGCACAAACTGTCAAAGGAAAAAGGTTAGATGTGATCGGAAAGTGCCAGCTTGCACTGCATGCTCAGAAAGAGGATACAACTGCATATACAATGTAAAAATTGGCCACCCCCAAAAGAATTACTGGGAATCGCTGAAAAAACCTGAGCTAATCGCTACCATCGAGATACTAAAAGCGAAACTGGAAGAAAAGGAAAAGTCTTCCTCGAAGAGAAATCTCTTGACAGATTTGAAATACATCTCCTCAAAACATGGGCGAGTTATATGTTATGGCGCCACTTCATTTAGATTTGCAGTCAGAAGCCCGTCTCTAAAACCGCATTTTGCTCAACTCTGGGAAAAGATTAAAACCACAAGGAATCGCTGGAAACAAGAGAATCATTTTCTTTTAGAAATTGAATCGAACTCGATAGATACTCCTTTAAGCTTTGTAACAGCAGGTTCAATCTTGGAAGGTCTATGTGCTGTCTTGCCCAATTTCGAAAAGGTGACGGAATGCATGCATGTCTTCTTTAACAGTAATCTCTTTTCTTCCTTTGCGATAATGGACCCTTCCAAGGTCCTCTCTGATGTTCATTCTTGCCTCATACACGATGAAAATGTTTCAACAGGTTCTCGGATTACATCCTTCGATTTGGGTGACAAGAAGAATTATTACAGGGTAGGGATAATAACGCAAATTTTATGTTTGGTGTATTACAAAAACAAGGTACCACTTCAATTACGATTTTTTCACAACTCCATCACCTCATTTGTTTTGAGTAAGGCATCCTACCTGGAACGAGTGCAATTTTTTATGTTGCGTTACATGTGTTCTAACATTACGGGATTTACTGTCGGTGATGGCGGGACTTGTACTTCCTTAGTCATGTTAGCATTCTCTACTGCTGTTCACATTGGGCTTTTCAAGGAGGAAACACACTGTCATTTTAGAGATAATTCGATTTATCTGTACAATTTGTGGGCTTGGATTTTGTATGCTGACTTTGAGGCCTCTTTTGCAGTCGGTTCTCCCCTACACATTGGCCAGGAATTTGAATATCAGCGCAAGGTCGAATTGGGGACTTTTCACGTCTTCAAAGACTCGGTCTTATTTTTTAGGAGAATAATGCGGCAGATCTACTCTCCGCACTCTACGCCAAACTTAGAGAGTTTGATATTGGAACTGAAGTCTTTTTTCACTGCACGTTTTGGTACTTTTGCATCATACGTAGAGAATAGTCATGCAAAACACATCTCATTTGAAAAACTATTCGTTATGCTACTTGTTTTGCAGATGATATCGAATTTCTCAATTATAGAGGGAAATCTGTTGGAAAAAGACTCTTTCTGCCTCCAACAAAATACATTGTATTGCCAATTAATATCTCTAAAACTGATTTTGGACAATCTCAATTCAACATTTGAAATTTACAAGGACCTTACGCATACACGCGAACATGACTATTCAGTGTCATTTTCTCTTGCTCTTTGCTTATACCACTGTATCATGCCGAGGTTAACGTACGAACTTTTTTCTGTTCTTTCGAAGCTGGCGTTATCTGACAACGACGATTCATCTACCACAAAGGTTGGCTTGTTCAGAGTGGGCCTCCAAGATTTCCTAAAACACATACTCTATTATGAAAAAAGTGTTCCAGAACTAAGAGTAGATGCACTCACTGCTGTCGGGTTCCTCGATGCGATTCACCAAAATTTCATTGATACCTCTTCCGAAGAGCTATTTTTACGGCTAAGACAGTCGTATTTGTTTGTTTTAAGCGACTCCTTTATATTATCCACTAGGTCTGCTATCGAAGCGATACTAAACAAAGATGAATTTCAGCAATCAATGCAAAATGATTTTCAAATTTTACTCACTGAACCAATTATTGATTTTTTCCATGATGAAGATGTACCGTTATTTTTGGAGTGTTAAAAGGCCCCTACTTACTGGCCAATATCAATGGAATCGTTTCTTGTTTCCTCCTTCATGAAAAAGGTATTTTCTACTAACCTTCGCAACTCTCATGGATTTTTATGACCCTGGAACTTAGAAAAATTGTTTCTTCAGAGGAACTTTCTCATCAAACTTTCATCAGAGAATTTGTAGTACGCTTCCAAGATAACTTTAAGAAGTAAAATCCAGGTTTCAGGGAACTACTATTATAGCATTCCAATAGAGAAGCAATCTAAATTTCATAAGCTTGCAAAATTGCAAAGGGTGTATTTTGATATTCCTACTATCCAATTTGCCGCCAAACCTCCCCTGTTTTCATTTACATCACTTCCATGTTAGGAGCAAATGGTATCATACGTTATACATGCAGATCTTCAAAGACTTAAACACTTTCAGAAGATTCAGGGCTTTTGAATTAAAAGTGGTTGTTCCATTTGATATAAAAGTGGGCCCTTGTGAAGCACAACTGAGCATCGAATTTAACCCTCTCCAGAACACTACTCATACAATGCACTTCTTCTCTGTTTTCTTTCTGCTATCTTTGCGAATGCTGGAAATATAATTGTCGCTGTACCTCAACAGCAAGAGGGCTTTAATGGTTTCTGTACAACCAAAATCTTCTTTTCTTTGAATCAGGGTAAAACTTGGGGCCAATACGAACTTTAAGAACCTGGGTTGGCTGATACGATTGAAGCAGATGCTTCCAATTTGAGCGTTCTTTTGAACTATGTAAAGTTCGAAGACGCACATGAGAGGTTGACAGGAACGAAAGCGTATTGTGTAGATTTAATTTTTCGCAGCAATTAGGAGTACAGTTAACACGAGTTGAACACTTGTCTTTTACTGGTGGATAATGAATTAGTGGCTCCAAAAACCAAAATGCAATCTTCGTACTTTTGGACATTCACAATCAAATCTTGGAGAAAATTTAATACGTAAAAATGGTCACAGCAAAATCATAATTGAAACCAAATCAGAGAATCCTATACCTAAGTGTTTTGCGGTATCACGAAACTTGAGGAGGGGGGATTTCTTTATCGAGGACCTCTGTTGCCAACAGCGCTTCAAGAGAAATTAACAAAAATTATTCGAGTTTTTGTCTTTTATCTTAAATATGCTAATTTGAATTTGTCAAGCCACTCCTTCTAACACTTGTAAAGCAGCGTAAAAATTTCCATATTTCTGGGGTGCCGTTGTTTTACCCGTTGTTAACGGTACCTCTTACTTCCATGTCAATTGTTATAATTGTAAAATCTACGCTATTGCTCTACTTCTGGATTAAATGCTTCTCATGGAACACTATCTGAATGCATAGAAACCGCTTCCTTCTGTCATCGGATAAGATAAGATAAGATAAGATAAGAGTAACGCGTTACGTATCTCGTGATAATTCATCAAGGGCTGAAACGTACTACCCCCATCGAATCCCTCCCATTTCAACTTAACTTCACATCAGCCAAGTTGAAAATGGAAAACTGGCTCATAAGAAGCTGAAGAATATACCTCGCCAATACACATATTCGGAAATCGGTTTACATGTGCCTCTCAACAGGTCTTCCATCACTTCATTCCAGTGTTTGCAACACTTTTGGGGATTATTAGCTTGATTGTTCTAATCAACTTTTCAGAACATCTCTCTGATTTCTTCGTGGCCTATTCTATCTTCCCTATGAAATCTGTGGCTGTCTCGCTTCATTTCCAGTCAATCTGGTTTTTTTGTAAGAGAAGCAGTGTGCTGTATAGTACTAGGGATCTGTTTAGTTCCCTTTTCCTAGCAGTAGATGCTGGCATCGACGGTACAAAATGGGACGAATTGGCATGCAAGATGAACAAAGCTCTTTGCGAACAAGGTTATTGGGGAACTTTTCAGTTCTTTTTCGAGGGCAGGAGTGTCAGGCTGCCTTAAGGAAACACGTTGTGATGACATGCTCCTGGTGTAGTTCATGAAGCCACTAAATGCTATCGACAGGCAGTATATTTTCTCTAAATATTTTCTACAGAAGGAGCCCTCACTTGTGCTCTTACTTGGCGATGATCATTGAAAAAGATTCTATAAAGGGTTCTTCACTTACATGTTCTTTGTCCTTTGTCTTTCTCAGTATATTCTGCAAAAACAAAAACTACGTTATGAAGGCTCTCTCGGTTATTTATCCCATTTTAATCATGCACTTCACCTATAAGGGCCAATACAAGTTGAAATACGGTTTGTTGGATGTTACCAGAGAGCGAAATCCCTAGCAATTATAATGTACTTCGTACCAGGTAGAAACTTGAAAAAATGGGACCAAGTTGCTCAATACATGAACCAGTACTTGCACAGTGAAGGAATGTGGAAGAGACCGCAAGAGAACTTCTCTTACGGAAAAGGAATGTTTAAATTTCTACAAAACTGAATTCGAGCCTCTAGCTTCAGGTTCAAAGAAAGTTGTTTTTATGGAACTCAAGGGCATCGTTGGTAAGACTGATAAATTCTGTGGATTAATATAATGGCATATTTCTAAGCCTATTCAAGGTAGGAAGAATGCTTTTAACATTAAACCAAAAAGTAGTGCAATTAAGAAATTGCTTGATCTGAAAATGTTTCACGGTAATCATGTATACTAAGACTACTGTTTTTAGATAGCTCCTGTTCTACATACCTCAAAGGTCAATAATATTTTACACCTACATAATACTACCTAAAAGGAGTATTAAATCCTACTCCAGTTTTCCCTCTACTCTCAAGATCTGTTTTGTTAAATCATAAGTGGTCTCTTCCAAAGTTCTGTAGTTAATACCTAAAATTTCATTTGTTTTCACAGTACCTATGCATGCTCCTAGGGTTTCATCGGCTACGCCTGATTTCAATCCTTGAGTAATGTTACCTTTCAACTGTGGGAAAGTATAATTTAAAATGTCAACAATTTCTTGAGAGTTAAATTTACCTGCACTTACGGCCAACCTCTTACCCTTAGCGGCATCTCGTTGGAATGCTAATATATGAGCTCTGGCGACATCACGAACATCAACGAATTCAGAATGTAAATATGGTTCTAACGGGTCCCCTGCAACCGAATGAATTATATCATCAATTGGTTTGTTTGCCAAGTTTAAAAGATCATCAACGTCTCCATCGAACAGCCGTGGTCCAAACACATAAGTGGGGCACACAATAGATAATTCAAAGCTTACTTTGTTATTCTTAACAAATTTCCAAGCTTCTAACTCAGCAAATTTTTTCGCAGTCGCATAGGCTACTGTAGGAATGTTACCATAATTATTTCTAGTAACTGGGTTCCAGTCCTCTTCAGTGAAAACTAACCCATCATCGTATATTGTACAGAAGTCTATCATGCTCATCGCAGAAGAAGCGATAACTACCCTTTGAACTTTATATTTAGAGCAACTATTCAATATATTTTTGGTCCCTTCAATTATTGGTTTCATCATTGTCGTTTCGTAATCATAACTGCAATGTATAGACGGGGATGCAAGGTGTATTATAACATCAATATCTTCCCCATGTTTTACAAATAATTCTTCTACCACTTCAGGGTCTGCGATTTCTGGAACCACTTCAAAGCATAAATTAGAATTATCAAACTGTCGTAGAAGAAGAGCCCCTTCAGTTTCGGATCTAACTGTTCCTAGCACTTTATAATCTTCTCTCAAAAGGTCATGAATAACATGTTTAGCAATGAACCCGGCAGCACCAGTAACAAGAACTGTCATTTGAAAGAATGTCAACTTATGTTACATTGCTTCACTCCCAATAGATAACTTTATCCTTGCTCCCCTGCGAACATTTATACCTTAGCAAAAACACAACTTTGATCCTTGCTCCACATAGTTTCTATTTCTGTAGTTTGGCACAATCGGACTTATTTTTTTAGGTACCCTTCAAGGCGATCTTTGTGGGGTAGAAGGCACAGCAGGCACCAACGAATATTCTTTGCATATTTAGAAGTTTCCTTTCTCCTTGCCGGGTGATGTACGGATTTTTGAGCCAGGAGCAATTATCAATAGAAGTTTGAAGGACAAGATAGAATTGTTAGATGTCCCCTACTCACCACAATACTATCTGTTTTCGAAGCTGTTATCGAAGCATTTCTCTCTTCCGGTTGATTTGTAGTTCCGGTTTAATGGATATCACACGTACATTCACTTACCTTTCTATTCATACCGGCGTGTATTGTAAATACGCTTAAGACTGTTCCAAATTCTCCGATATTTACTTATTCATGAGTCGCGGTTCCTTGAGTCGCTTTTGCTATTGCATCCTTATTGCGAATGAGTAAATTTTCAATATGGTATCAGCTATTGTCCCATTGTGTATATCGAAACATATGATAAATACTTTCCCTACCAAAGGGCTCACAAAGACGCATTGGCAAAAAACCCTACTGTAATTCTATAAAGGAGTTTCATTTTCCATGTTGACTGTCTTATAATATTCATCCGTTCCACTTTCACTTGTTTATGAAACGAATCGATGTTCAAGTCTACCGGTGCACATCAGTTAGCAGGTCTAATCCAGTCCTCGGTACCAAGAGATATTCTATGAACCATTATTGATAAGCCATATTGAATGTACTTATCCTGCTATGTTGAACTTGAATCGCCGTTCTATGATAATACCTCGAGAAATTCCGCGGTATATATTCCGATAAATGATTCTCTGTTACCGTTTCTGTTGTATCCAATTACCAGTTCACTTGGCAATTAATCTAGCTACAACACACAGTAAGTGGTATTAGGATTTGTTCTAAGAACAAGTGTCTCTATTAGCGTGTGCACAATGGGATTCCTAGTTATGCGTATCTTTAACTTATTCCTCAGTTTGATTTATTTGCACTACAAAGTAATCGTTACGGTATCATTTCCATTGGATGGCGAACACATCCGTTGATAAGCACAGGCATAACCTTGTTATTTCCGTTCTGTTGTTGCCTCATCGCTTCTTAGACGGAGTTGCTCTAACTCACTAAATTATCATATATAGTGGCAGAGTAGAATGCAGCTTCTGCAGCTAGTCCTATCCCATTTTCATTCGAAATTCCACCTCACCAAGTGCATTATAGATACAATGTCTTTCCCTACAACCTTATCATATCTCAACGACCGCGAAGCCATCGAGGACGCCCTTTACCGCTGTGTATTAGGCTTGGACACTGCCGACGTTACGTTATTTGAATCTGCACTTATACCGGATGCTACCTTTGACTTGATGGGAAATGTGATGAAGGGATTACCGGAAATACAGGCCGGAAGTTTCGATAAAGTCTCCAAACTGGATACTACTCATCACTTAAGTAATATTCGCGTGAATTTGGAAGGCCTAGCAAATGGAACTGCATCTGTTACGGCGTCAGCAATGGCACAACACTACCGTCCGGGGGAAGGAAACAAACCTGATACCACTCGTCTCTTGAGTGGAGCCCTTTACTTTGTTGACGTTGTCAAGGACAAAGAGGTGTGGAAAGTTAAGCATTTCAAAGCCAAAATGATTTGGACAGAAGGCGATTGGGGTGTGTTCGCCTAGTCTAAGTAGTTTCGTTTTCATTTACTTTTGTTTGATGCCAATCGTTCAGCGGTCAGTGATTTCTGAAATTCATCAGTTCTTTGAATCCATGCCATCCACGTTAATTTTATGCTATCATATTTCGCAATCTAAAACTGTTCGGGGTACTAGTAGGTATCAGTCATTGGTAGAGCCTCTTAAGATGAGGCTTTCATAGTTTTTCCTCTCGATTATATATGTGATTATTTAGTTAATTAGCATTTCCGGAGTTTTCAATAGAGGAACGGCTGAAGCAAAAACAAAAAAAAAAAAATAAATATCGAAGGTAGACAGACAGTCGGACTGATCGAGAGTTAATAAATGACAATCATATTTCCAAAAAATAACATTAAAATTGCTAAGGCATTGTACAGTAGTCTGGAATTATCATCTTGGATTCGTAATCAATCCTATCGATTGCGAGGGTAAAAAAAACCAAGTACCTTTTATTCCTCCTCTGACGTAATGATATAACTTTCCGCAGAGCAAGGGGCTAATAGAATTACCATCGTCAGCTTTTTAGACATAAAAGATGGTGAAATTAAGCAACGTAACATTTCTCAAGTCAGTTTCTCATACTGTAACAAGACGATTGATTTTCAAGATGGGAAAGAGAGATTATTCTGGTGAAGAACAGTCTCAGAATAAAAAACAGTTCTATGATTCACGCAGGTACATTTCACCGGATTCCACCTACTACCGCAACCCAATTACTGAGCAAGAAGCACAAAAATTTGATGACGGTAAAAGGAGGAAACCCTTTGATTTATTACAGGATTTGATGAAAAGTCAAAAGGCCGATGTTGAGGCTAAAACGGTCATACATTGGTTTAGAGAAGATTTAAGGATCTCTGACAATACTGCTTTATGCAAAGCCATTGAAAAACAACAAACCGATAAATCCCAATTGGTTTCTGTATTTACCATCAATAAACACGACTGGATAGCCCATCTTGACAGCAATTTTAGACTCACCTTCTTGTACAATGCACTTAAATCGCTACACAAGGCTTTATTAGAATTATCGATCCCCCTATACGTCATTGAATTCAATCCTGAGGAACCTACACTTTCTAATTCTACGACTTTTGCCCACTGGTTCAAAGACCAATGCCTTCGATTATCCAAAGGCAAACCTCTTTTCCTTACCGCTAATGCAGAGTACCCGACAGATGAGTTGTACAGAGACATTAAGATATTTGGTACTACTGATGAAAGGTTTCAATTTAACGTTTTCCATGATACTTGCATTGTAGAACCTTGCATCTTTAAAACTCAACAAAATATTCAATATTCGGTTTTCTCCCCCTGGTACAAAAAATGGTGTGCACATCTGATGGATAAAAAGCCTAATGATAGCTTAGTAGCAACTTCGCAGGTGAAAAAAATTCAATACAACGAAAAGGCCTTTCTGCCTGATCTTGATTTCCAATTACCCGCCGAATTCACCGCTCAAGGCAATGTCGCTGAAGCTTCTGAAGAAGCTGCAATTTCTAGGCTGAGGAAATATTTAGAAGATGGTATCGACAAGTATCCGGAAAAAGACATTCTCATCCATGAATCTTCTTCTCACATGAGTGCGTACCTTTCTGTGGGAGTTATAAGTGCTAGAACTGTGGTCAACGAAGCATTCCATCTTGTACCAGGTGATAAATTGGTGGGTAAAAGTCCCAAAGATATGATCCCGATGGAAGAATTCATCAGAGAAGTCGCATGGAGAGATTTTTACAAGCACACTATGAGTTTTTGGCCTTATTTGTCAATGGATCTTCCATTCAATTTAGCTTCAGAAAACATGAAATGGATCAATGAAGAACCAAATTTTGAAAAATGGTGTTACGGTAAAACAGGTGTTCCCGTTATTGATGCTATTATGCGCAAATTGCTTCTAGAAGGCTACATCAATAATAGAGCAAGGATGATCACTGCCTCTTTTCTTAGCAAGAATCTTTTGATAGACTGGAGATGGGGAGAGCGTTGGTTCCGCAATCGACTAATTGACTGTGATCTTGCCTCGAATGTAGGAGGCTGGGGCTTTCTATCCAGTACAGGAGTGGATGCACAACCATATTTCAGAGTATTTAATATGGAGCGACAAAGTCAAGCATTTGACCCCGATGGTGAATTCATCAAGAGGTGGGTTCCTGAATTAAAAGATGCTCACAATGTTCATAGTTTAGTCCAAAAGGCCAAAAGTTATCCAGAGGCCATTGTTGATCTAAAGGGAAGTAGACAAAGAGCACTTGATACATATAGCCAAGGTCTATATCAGGAAAAATGATCCCCTTCCATTTGTACCAAAATTTGAACCGCGGTATAAAAAACAAATTCTTCCAACCCTTTGTATTTAATCTTCGAATTTTTATCAGTATCAAAGGAATTGGGCTGCCCAAGCAATTTATCGTGATGATACTGGTTTAGGCCCTCTAGTGATTTAAGACTGATAGTCTTTCTGCAAGATACTTTTCAGCAGAGCACAGAGGTACATGGGTAGTTTTGTCAGTAGTACCAAATTTATTAGTTTATCCTTAGTTTACATAATATACTGGGCCAAATCCACGAGAAAAGGCCGTTCGCTGTAAGAGATTCGAGAGATTAATCATGTTTGGCATAGATATGTGATCTAAGATCAAAAAAATTAATCGCGACAACTGCAGGATTCGAACCTGCGCGGGCAGAGCCCAAAAGATTTCTAATCTTTCGCCTTAACCACTCGGCCAAATTGTCTCTTGATCTACTTTGAGATGTAGAAGACAGTGAAGTTCTCTGGGCAAGTTTATATGATTTGACTCTAGACTTAATTCTAGGTGCTTCTGATTTCACCTAGAGACACCTTATTGCCAGGAAGCAATCCACTAACTTCTTTCCCTTTTCTGGTGGTGGAGGCATTTTAATTTCACCCATATTCAGGAGCAATTTGCAGAGGCGTGTGATCGAATCCCATCTTATCTCCCGAACATTTTGGCAAATCCCAAGACATTCTCCTCCCCTGTTTTCCATCTCGTTGTAACGTCACAGCTATAGAAAGTCGTTCTAATGATGCATCAACTCCTTATACAAGGGAGGAAGTGAACACAACAGGAAGTTTCGAGTACATTCCCTACAATACCAAGTGGTGGTAAAGCACATCCCCGACTGTGTAAGGATCTTCCTGCCTTTCTCCCTGTATTGGGAAACATGGTTCCCCTTATCATGTATGTCTTTCTTGGAATTTTCATGAAAAGCGTTGAATTTTCTCTGGGGCGGTTTGCAACGCCGTTTAAAGGGTAAGTCGTATTGAATGGGATCTGCAGTGCATGGGATGCCAAGGATATAAATACGCTGGTCGACAGAGATGGTCATCCAATATTCGATGGTTCAGATCGTCAGAGAATTGACCAAGTATATATAGACACGCTAGGTTTATTTGACTGAGATCGCTATGTCATTCAACACACCATTCTTTAGTTTTTTTGACGCAATCAACAATGAAGTTGACAATTTCAACAGAGCGCTAGGTAACTACAATTACAACGATTACAGACCCAGACGTGGATTGCCATCTAACAATAGGTATGGTAACAGAGGATATGGTAATAGATCTAACAACAGACCTCAGGGACGCGAACTTCAAAGGAGAGGTAATAACAGTAACAACAACTTTGGAGCCTTGACGAAGACCGACTGGGACCCATGGTTCGGCGATGAAGACGAAGACTGGGGGTTGCTGCCAAGTTCTGATTTTGGGGACTTCGGTAACGTTGGTATTACACCGCCAGTGGATCTATTAGAACACGATACCAACTATGAGTTGAATGTTACCGTCCCTGGTATTAGAAGCAAGAGTAACATCAACGTTGATTACCACAGAGATTCTAATCAAATTGAGATCTCCGGTGAAGTGCCACCTGTGTTTACTGAGGAAAACCGTGACAAGGTCAGGATGCAGGAAGTTGCATCCGGTAGCTTCAGACGTGTGCTTCCACTGCCAAAATACCCCGGTGTTGACGCTGACAAGATTAAGGCCGATTACTCTAGCGGCATCTTGAAGGTTGAAATTCCAAAATTGGCACCAACTGGACCTAAAGAGGGTGTCCACAGAATCGAAATCTCTTCTCAGGACTCTTGGAACGAATAAGCGGAGGCCCTAAGCATGATTGGTTAAACAGTTATCTGGTATAGTTGTTTAGTACCAGTATATGATTATGGATTAATGATATATACGTACATAGACGTGAGTCACTGTTCGATTATAAACTACAAATTTGGGCTTTTACTGTACTCATTAGTATTCATATTTCTAAAATTTCGTGAAGAGCGTTCATCGATCTCTTCGCTCATTAGCCTTGTCGAAATTGAAAAATCGGTTCCCAAGAGGCGTATTGTTAACCATAATGTAAGGTGTTAAGCCCGTACTACCGTTATAATTAGCAGAAGGAGCTTCACTTTGAGATTGACCGAGGTGTCCCGTTGCTGCACTTGGTGGATTCGTACGCCAATCCGGAAACATTGATGAAATTGCAGGCGATGGTACCATCAGATCGTGTGCATACTCTGTTGGCCCACCACCACCAATATTAACTCCGGAAGCCGTCAGGCCCATTCTATTATTACCAACACCACCACCACCACCACCACTGCTACTACTGCTACTAAAAGTAGTTCCAGCACCTGTATTAGAAACTGTTCCACCTGGTATTGGCGGTACTGTGCCCGCTGGTGTAACAGTGCCTCCATTACCTGCCGCTGACATCATCGCGGGTCTTAACCTTCCGGCCTGAACACTGCCATTGCCTCCCATGGTTCCGCCTGCATCCCCACTAGGTATTCCCTGTAAAGGTGTGGCCAGATAGGGCGGAAATGCGGGTGAACCGGTAAAAACCGGCGGCAACTCGTAGCCGCTAAACAATCTTCCCTTATTCTCATGCTGTTGTTGCTGCTGCAGCAGGGATCTATGTGCTGGTTGTGGCTGAGACGGCTGTTGAGGATTTTGTGATTCTTGCTGTTGATGTGGCGGTTGTGGTTGCGATGAGGAAGAGGAGGATACCACAGTCGCTTGTTCTCCCGGAGGGCTTCCCTCATATCGTACAGAACTCGTCGTGCGGCTTACAAGGGCAGGGTTTGCGCTAGTACCATTGTGTTGAGAAGTAGGCGTAGAAGATTCGCTTCTTATTACATTGCCGTAGGAGGTGTTGTTGTTCGGAATCTGTACGCGCAATACGGGTCTCTGCGGTGGTTCTTCCTTCTCCGGATTTGTCTGCGCAGTGTATAACGATTGAAATTGTCGTTGTACGTGCTGTTGTAAAGGATTGTTAAACGCTGGCGATGGAGTCGTTTCCGACGGTGAGGGCTGTGGTGCACGTGATTGCACTTCCATTTTAATTCTCTTGTCCGGATCGTGAGGACCTCCCACGTCATCATCTCTAATTCTCTTTTTCTTCCTGTCCGAAAGATTAATTTTTTGTTTTTTTGCATAATGGCCAAAATCTTTCGGTTCCTTAACATCATGAACCAAGTCTGTTCTGTGGTAGTACCTTAGCATTTCCTCCACATCTACGCTGGAAAACTCGTAGAAAGTGTTATTAGATCCCAGTATTATCACGGCAACATCTACTTGACAAAGAACTGCTAGTTCGTGAGCCTTTTTGAAAAGACCTGCTTTTCTCTTGATAAATGTAACCGTACGATTACGCTCTTCATGAATTGGTTGAATTTCTATCTTACGTCTACCCATATTGAGATGTCTGAAGGTTTTCTAGCTGTCTTCTACTCTATACTATATTGTACTCTTTTTTAAGATCTATGGTGTTTGTTGGTGTGTGGACGATGGGAGCTGCTATATTTAACGTTTATTTTTATGAGGTACAATGCAAATGTTAAAAAATAGAAGTCACCCGCACAGGAAGTCCGAAGACCGGGTAAGCGTCGGTCGAGAATGGTGAAAAGTATATTTTGACACCATTTTTTCCCCGGTCTACGGCGGTTAACGAAGCAATCTCTCAATAGTGGTTCCACATTTGCCCTTAAATGTGAGCGCCGTTAAGGATGTCGCATTTTACTGAGGGTGCGGTTGGTGATCTAACTGATCATTGACACATTCTCGTTTAGAAGTTGCAATCATTTTAATATTTCGGTAACGGATAAAGTTAAAGTCGTCAATCAAGCGGGTTTATCCGGTATAGATGTTTGTCAGTTTTAAGGGGCCTGTGGAAAGATTGGGAACCTAGATCGATTTTTCCATACGAGGCTCCGCTTATTAAGTTGGTGTTTCTTCGGCGTTAGCTACTACAGAATCTCCCTTATTATAATTTGTTGTACGAGGAGGATGAACATGAATTACATCTGTAAGACTATCGAACACTTTATTAGAAATCCGGAATTAAGTGCTATGCAACAGAGATTGTCAACACATCGGTAGATATTTTTTCCAGGGGTTGACATACCTCAGTGGCAGCGGCTGTAACAGTTTGAGTTTTAAGCAAAGGTTCTGTATCAATCATTAGATTCAGTCCTCCTGTACTTGTGGATTCATTTGTAGAGGCTTTGGGCATTTAATTTACTCCCGAAGAAACAGATTTCTTGAAGGAGCCCCGCCAGCTACATGCGTTTATTTAATTGGTATATATATTCATTTGTTTGACGTAGATCACATAGTGCTAAAGCCACACGAAGCTGAGAGCAAAAAGGCTTGGCAAACCCGAAGTTGAAAATGGGTTGGATTGTTCTGATAATCGCTTTCGTTTATCATACAGTAATCCCCTAATGATTTAATCTAATCCAACAAATCGTTTGAATTCCTAAATGATTTTTCTTGATTACTATTCGCTGGTTTACCAACCTTACATTCCCATGTTTTACGAGTCAAAATACCCCAGATATTTAAAGAAATGGCTACTCCCACAAGCAGAGAATTGAATTCTATGAACAGGATAAAGATCTAGTGGTAATGCTTGGACTAAGAAAACCATATCCTCCAGAACCAAGTCAAGGCTATTGGGGCACAATAACTTCTACAATAGATTGGTGTGAAGAGAACTATGTTGTTTCCCCCTACATCGCCGAATGGTCAAATACCATAACAAACAGTTGCTTTGTCTTGCTGGCATTGTATACTACGTATTGTTCAATAAGAAATGGGTTAGAGTTTAGATTTCATTTGATCGGATTCGGTTTTGCTCTGGTCGGTGTGGGATCATGGTTATTCCATATGACTTTACAGTACCGCTATCAGTTGCTGGATGAACTACCCATGATCTACGCTACTTGTATCCCCACATGGTCATTGTTATGCGAGAATCGAGATACTTTACAACCCGGTAGTAACATTCGTAAAGCTCCCTTGAAAAGACAGTTTAATATTGGACTTTCCTTAACCATTTTTGTTTTAATATTGACTTTGGTCTATTTGGTTACACAAATCTCGGAAATCCATCAAACCGTTTATGGCGCATTTACAGTAATAGTGGTCATACTATCAGGGAAATATGCTCATGATTATGTGAGGGACGATTTGGCTAGAAAAAGCATGTATCAATGTATGGCCTTAGGAATGTTACTTTTCTTCATAGGATTCGTCTCTTGGAATATGGATAATCAACTGTGTTCATTTTGGATTCACGTAAGGCGTGAATGGCTAAAATTGCCGCTAGGGATGTTTTTAGAACTTCATGCTTGGTGGCATCTTCTAACTGCCGCTGGTGTCTATTGTTATATCGTTTTCCTACAATATTTAAGAATTCAAACTCAAGGTTTGAGCCACAGATACTTACTCATTTGGAGGTGGGGATTTGTACCTGAACTAATTCGAAAAAATGACAGAGTGCATACAAAATATTCTTTGCAATTTGCAGGAAGCTGTGTGAATGCGAACTTACAATACAATAAGGGGAAACGGTTTTAATACAGATGTTTTTAAATATTTCTTTTTACATATTTTAGTCATCACAGCTTATACGCTTCGACATGTATGGACCATCAAGATCGTAACCCAACTTGGTGTAGTAGTTCCTAACACCGACACCGGAGATCACTGATATTTTCTCAGATCCATGCTCTTCCCTAGCGATACGTTCTGCTTCTTCCATCAATAAAGTACCAAACCCTTGATGTTGAAATTTACGAGGATCTCTAGAGTGTAGTGGTACCACACTACCATAAACGTGTAATTCTCTAACAATCGACGTTCTTTGTGAAGTAAACTCTTTACGGTAAGTGTAACGCTTACTGGCTTTACGCAATCGTAGCAATCCGATTAAGATATCTTTCTTTGGATCTTCATAGGACAAAAATGTTTCCCAGCCACCATTGGCATAATAATCCCTACGAATTAATTCTACTTGATCAGGTTGTACTTTATGATGAACTTCTTGGATACCGACCTCTCTCGTACGCACGTCTCGACATTTAGTACCGAAATCTTTCATTCTCGCCAAAGCTAATTCTCTTAAATTACCATTATCCACACCAGAAGTAACCAATGGCATTGGAATATCTCTTTGCACTCTGTAAATTCTAGTCCAAGGTGGCACAAGTGCTAGGATTCTTGCAACGAGATCCACCAATGCATTAGCGTTGTAAGACTTATACCTACCAGTTTTCCAAAGTTCGTAAAGACCGGTACCTCTAATCACTAAAGTGGGATAAATCTTCAAACCATCTGTACGGAATGCAGGATTTTCGAAATATTCCTTGAATTGTTCAATATCACGTTCCATACCAACGTTGGGTAAGTCAGGCATCATGTGAGAGACCACTTTGTAACCACAATCTTTGGCGACACTGAACGTCTCACAAACTGCCCTTACAGTATGACCACGATTTGTATCTCTAGCGACATCCTCGTAGATGGATTGAACACCAATTTCTAATCTTGTACAACCGTATTTTAAAAGATCGTCTAGATGTGTTTGAGTACAATAATCTGGACGTGTCTCGATGGTAATACCAACACATTTAGTCAAACTTTGCTGTGAATATTGAATAGCTTCATCAATATCATTACCATTGTAGCCTGAAAGTGCATTGTGTAGTTTAGTCACAAAATCTTCACGATAATCCTTTGGTAACGACATGAAAGTACCACCCATAATGATATATTCTACTTTATCAATAGAGTGACCTAATTGTTTCAATTGTTCGATACGACCACGAGCTTGTTCATACGGATCGTAACGAGCTCTAATGGCACGCATAGATGTTGGTTCATAACCGGTATAAGATTGAGTAGAATATTCAAAATCAGAATCAGGACCACCTGGGCAATAGACACAAATATTCCCCGTATATGCGATGTGTGGACATCTGTGTGGCTTGCACATGACAGCGATAACAGCTATACCTGAAGCGGTTCTCACGGGTTTAGCTTTTAATTTAGGTAATAAATATTTTTTATACTGGTCTGGAATGGCATTAATGACATCTGTAAGTCTTGGCTGTTGTTTCAACTTGTATTTCTTGGAATATTTTGTGATAAGTCCGTTCAAATTAATCTCTGATGTCTTACCAGATGTAAGCGAACCGGTTAACTCTAATGTAATATCAGCACAACACTGAACGAATCTCTCCTTTTCAGGAGCCAGCTTGGGCTTATTAGTTTTAGGACCCTTACGACCAGGAGCCATGATCTATATGGGTTTCTTCACCTTTTTCTTTGCTTGCGATGAGCTGGATGTAGAATACTTAATCAGTTTCTTTTCTGACTTTAGATTTTTTTTCATTGATATCTGAATGCGAGCTTCGGTTATATCGTGATGTTAGGATGTTTGGTCTCGTGATCACTAATTTGGACTAAATACCATACTTTAAGGAGATGATTGAACGTCAAAAGCTCAAGGAATTATCTGGCCCTTTTGCAGCTTATCTTTTGCCGCTTACTTTTTACCGTTCTTCTTTTTATTGAATATTTGGGTAACTTTCTATCACCCCATTACGTATTTGATGACTATGCGCAGTAAGGCTCAGAATAAAAGATCAACTCTGAAATCGTGAATACACCTAAGCATATAGAGAAACGCTAAGACAGATAACATTGATAAGGGTATAATAGAGGTCAATTCTCACTGTGTAGCATTTTTTGCATTTTCTCTATTTTACCAGCGAATGGATAAAGTACTGGCTGTTACAATCCTTTGAGTAGAAACGAGATATTATGACAATGGACGCTAAAAGAAGGAAGAATCAGAAGAAGAAGTTAAAGCAGAAGGAGAAGAAAGCTGCTGCTGATAAGGCAGCTGTTGGGGAATCAATTACCAATGGGGATGAATTGGATGCGGCCGTTGACCAGGCAGCTCCCTTTGTTGTAGATAGAGTCGCTGCTGAGGAAGTCGTTCCACACATTTTCAGAGACGGAAGGGAAGAAATAATATCACAGGATGAAGTAGATAGATTGGGATCACCACAGATTGTGCCAGAACCTATGGGACAGGCAATGGAACTTGCAGTGGATTCGGATTACGAAGAACTGTCACCAGACCAACGATATGACGAAGAAATGAGTAGGGGACAAGATTCAAGAGATGATAATGATGATGATTATGATGACGGGGAGGAAGCTATAGAAGAGTTTGGTGATCTGCCTATTAGTCGTCTCCCAAGTCAAAAACACCATAGATCTGCATCTGCATCTGCAGCTGCAGCTGCTCACTTATCAGAAGATACATCAGAAAATGACGTACTTCTTGAAGGATCCATCGAACGTAGAGTAAGTTTGCAGATTAAAAGACAGTCGATGACAGGAATGAAACCAGATGAGGCAGCAATAGTTTCACAACAACAAGAGGCTTTGCAACCGGTAGCAATCAGTGGATCATATCAAGGGAATGGAATTCGTTTCAATTTACCAGATAATCAAAATCAAGAATCGGGAAATGATCAGGAATCAAGGATACAAAATAGCTTTCCTTTCCCCTCAAGGAAACATACAATCGATCGGTCACTTTCGCCAAATGAACTACCACAAGACCAAGGGAAACCGGAAATCGAAGAACAAGTCGAACACATACAGGATCAAGAAAAAACGGATCAAGAAACTGGTGAAACTAATGAACGGGGCCCTGTGAATACAATAGAATCGGACAAGGAAGCGTCCGTAGAGCAAGAAAATGTAGAAACACAGGGAAGTGAAGATCAAGGAATGAGGCGTTCAACTGAAGATGAGGAGCCAGCTCAAGCGAAGCCACATGAAAACATTTCAGATATCCCGGATTCAACAGTTCAGTCATCACCACCTTCATCAGTAGAAAAAATGGAACAAGAGGCTACTTCTGAGTCTTTGAATGAAAATGGAGCTTCTGCACAACCAGAGATTCCAATAAAGGGAACTGGTGAGCCAGTAAATAATGACAATCAAGTGGATGAACTGTTTAGTGGAGTAGACACTGGGGAATCCCAAGAACCCATGCCTTGGGAGAACCCCGAACCCACTGATAATGTTTTAGAAAATGCATCATCCCCTCTAGAGACAGAACAAAATGAGGGGGTTAAACAATCTGTTTCTCAACAGTACTCGACGGATGATCAAGCACAGGAAAAAAAGCTTAATACCGAACAGTCGTCCGTAAATGATGTTGTGCAAGAGGTGTCTCAAGCTAAGAGTGCACTGGGTAAGCCACAACAGGTTTCAATAGAGTCGGTACAAGATCCATCAATATCTGAGACACATACGAATGAGTCCGTCCCATCTTCAAATGTTGTTTCCTCACAAGGACCGACCCAAGTGTCCGCGGAAGTCGCGGATCATATGTCAACAGCATTGAAGGATGAGCCACCAGAGTCCGGTAATGAGGTAGATGAGCTGTTTGGGGGGTCCTATGGAACTGAGGAACAGGAGAAGATGCCATGGGAAACTTTTCAACCCGCTGAACCCACCGCAGAATCTTCAGCGACGAGTCCTGAGGAGAAAGATGATTCCGAACTTAATGAAGGTCAGGAAATTCAAAAAAAAGATGATTCAGAATTAACTCAAAATCAGGAAATGCAAACAAGGACTGCAAAAAACGCCCATGTTCCTGAAGAATCAAAACAAGAACATGTTGACACACTGTTTGATGATCCGGGTGATGATAAGCGGGAGCTAATGCCCTGGGAAACTGCTGAAGCAAATAGTCAGGATAATACAATGGGGGATGATGCGAAGAAAGATAATGAGAAGGAGTTTCAAGATCAAAGAGCAGTGCGAAAGTCTTCGGAGGATAATGGCCAAGTTGATGCACTCTTTGGTGAATCAAGTGAGATAGAAGAGCCAATGCCCTGGGAAGCTGCTGAAGCGAATCGCCTGGAAATCACCAAAGATGTTAGCGCTAATGGTAGCCAGGAAAATGATCAACAAAAGCCTTTAGTTGATGCAGGTCAGGTAGATGCGCTTTTTGATGAGTCAGAACATGAGCCAATGCCATGGGAAGTTCAAGTACCAGCTCAGGCCTCTGCTCAACCTCAACCTCAACCTCAACCTCAACCTCAACCTCAACCTCAACCTCAACCTCAACCTCAACCTCAGCCTCAACCTCAACCTCAACCTCAACCTCAACCTCAACCTCAACCTCAACCTCAAGCTCAGGCTCAGGCTCAGGCTCAGGCTCAGGCTCAGGCTCAGGCTCAGGCTCAGGCTCAGGCTCAGGCTCAGGCTCAGGCTCAGGCTCCATTTGATAGCCAATCAACAAATGAACCAAATCCCGATATTCAGCAGGGAAAGGTCGAACCCAAGAAATTTTCATTTTTGGAGAATGATGATGATTTGTTGGATGATGATGATGATAGTTTTCTGGAATCAGACGAGGAAAATGCAGATGAAAAGGAACAAGTTGTGCGAACAGTGACTTCTGAATTAACCAATAACCAACAAAGGCTGACTGAACAACCTCAGACTCATACTAGCAGTGCTGCTGCTTCCTCCCTCAACTCTCCAACTTTTTCTCATGAGGCAACCTCGAGATACAAACCAAGTAATATACCTCAGGCAAATGGTCAGAACCTGCAGCACCATGGGTTCCAAACTGTTGTGCCCCCTCAGGCGGTAAGAGCAAATACTGGTACCAGCATCGTTCCCCCTCAACCCCAAGTGTCATCTGGTTTAGGTTCTCAGCAACGTAACATTGTGGAGGGCCAGAAGGTCATCGAAAAGATTAATCAAGAAAAGAAAAAATCAGATGCATTTGATTTTCCTATGGATCTGGTTAGTAAGAAGGCGGAAAAGGTTCATGCTAAACCTGTAGGAGTCCCTTCTTCTCATTTTAGTTCTCCTCCGCCATTTGAACTGGGTGGTCAGGCGCCACCAAGAAGCAGTAGAAATAACTCTGTCGCATCTTTACCAAGTAATCCATATGCTGCTGTAGCCAATGCCTCTAAGAGTAAAATACAGTCACCATTACCCCCTCAAGGTGTCGTTCTGCCCCAAAATACATTGCCATTGGGTAACCAACTGACAGCCCCTCAAGCTGTCCCATTGCCTGGTAGCCGAAAATCATCTACGAGGTCGCAGTATGCGCCCGCTGTTAGAACGAGAGGGTTCTCTAATGTGTCAGCTGGTGGCCCGATATCAGCAGGAGCATCAGCATCGCTTCCTCCAGGCTTTTCAGTTTCTCCCCCACATGTTCCAGTCGGACCAGCAAGTAAGTACGCTCCAAATTCTCCTTCTAAAGCAGCAGTCTACCCTCCAGCTTCGAGTGTCGCAGGTCCAATGAGTGCTAAACAAGCTGGGGTTCCTCCAGTAAATGTCGGGGCTTCAGTTAACGGACCTTATGCACCACCAAATATGAGCAAGCCGTTACCTATTCCTTCTGTATTTCCTAAGCCCGTTGGCAATGTTCCACCCCAGCAGGCTCAGAATTTACCTTTACCCAATGCTCCGCCAATGGCGGCTCAAAATATACCTTTTCCTCCTTACGGCGCTAATGTTACCACTGCTGGAACAAGTGCAGCTCCAGAAGCTTTATCGCCTGCTGGAGCTTCTGCCAATGTTGCTCCCCCCATAAATGGTAGAGGAAGACAGACAGCAAACAGAGTACATGCAAGATCAAATTCAAGCGTTTATGCTCCTAACCAAAATGAATATACTTCGAAGTATGCTCCGACTGTACACCCTCAATATCAGTACACATCACCCCCTGCAGGACCTGTTGGAGTTCCAAATCCTTTGTCTACCATCAATGCCTATATGAAGTCAACTCAACCTCAAGAAGTTAGTAGACCGCATGATGCGCAAATACCTAGGCCAGTTGATAATGAGGCTCTTTCACAGCATCAGTTCCCTCTATTTAGTTGGAGTTCTTCTGAAAAATTTCTTTACGGAATTTCCAGTGAAAATGGTCAGAATGCATATCTCCTTGGGTCAAGTTCGTCAGTCCAAGACTTCAAACTTGTTAATGTGGATACAGTTTTGAACTCCAAAAACTTTTTGAAGTCTTTCCCTGGTCCTTTGGTTAAGAATAAAACAAAAGGGAAGGATCTACAGAAGTGGTTAGAGGATCATGCAGATGAATTCTCTGACGATAATAATTTAGGTTTGACGGTATTATCTCTTTTAAAATTAAAGTTGACCGATAATATAAATTTCAAGGATATTTCAAGGGTCTTGTACAACTCCGATGAGTTATTCCTCTATTTGTCTCAACCTGTTATGCAACCCAAGCAATTACCAAGTGCTGGTAAGTTGGATGCAAATAATCAGATGAGGATATCCGCTTATTTGCAAACTGGTGGACAACAAGAAGCTCTCCAACTTGCGTTGGAAATGAAAGATTTTTCTATGGCTCTGTTAATAGGAAGTTTGATGGGTAAAGAAAAATGGTCTGAGGTGGTTAAAAGCTACTTAGCCAGTGAGATCGAAATAGCCGCTGATGACTCCATGTTTTTAACCAATTTGCTTTCTTTGGTTTTCCAAGTTTTCGTTGGGAGCTCTAAGACTGCTTTCCAGGAGTTTTATGTCAATGAAGCAAAAGGCAGATGGGCCCTAGAAAATTGGAGAATGGTGGTAGCCGCTGTGCTTAACAATGTTACTTCTGGTATCGCCCCACCTACATCCGGTAACCTTGAAGTTCCGCCAGTTGTGGTTGAATTTTTGGTGGAATACGGTATTTTTCTATACCGTAAGGAAATGAAGCTACCTGCTTGCATTCTATTTATGATTGCGAACTTACCACTATCTTCAACTCCAGTTCTTCCTAACGTTGACGTGAAGTTTGAGTTTGTTGGCAGTCCATATTCTCTAGAGGGTATGATATTTTCAGAAATTTATGAGTTCTGTGTTGCAGATTCCAAAGCCTTCCCCGTCTTAATCCCACAAAAACTTCACCATGCTGCCTGCTTACAGGAGCGTGGACTCACGACTGCAGCATCAAAGTATACAGATTATTTGAGTGGCACCTTGAGAAATCTTCCGAGAAAAGACGCTTTCTCAATTAATCTAACTAACCAACTGAACAACTTGAATGCCTCTATTGCAGGTACTTCTACAGGCTGGTTAGGTAAGCCTAAGCTAAGCAGTGTATGGGGTCATTTGGATAAGTCGTTTAATAAGTTTATTGGAGGCGACGATGATTCCTTGATGAAGAAATCTTCCGGTAAAAAAGTGTTTGATGGTTTCACACCCGTATCCTCTAGGAACAATTCTACAATTGATTTGAGTCAAACTCCATTTGTTCCTTATCAGGGCCATTCAAAAAAGCCTTCTTACGGTCAGTCGGACCCAATTATCCCTGCACAGGTTATTGGACATAGTCCAATTCGTAATCCGGTTCCCATCGAGGAAGTCTATGGAGGTAAAAGTCAACCTGAACCACATGTTCGTCGCCCATCGAATGTGAACAACTATCAAGGTTCTCCGAAGGTTTCTCAATATGCTCCCTTGCATGCAACATCTTCAGGGAGTGCACCTCCTCAACTGAGAAGAGTTCATACTATGCAACCTATTGGGGGTGTATTCCCCTCTTCTTCGGGTTTCTCTCCAGAATCTTCGAATAATGTTCCAAATTTCCAACAAGAATTTCCTCCTTTCAGCGGAAAAGCTCAGGAAACTTTGGATTCTACTCTCTCAGATGGTGAGAAACCCTCAATGAAGAAGTCACAGCACTATAGTTCAACTCCAAATCTTTTGAGAAGATCTTCAGCTGTTTCTGATACTTCTTCAGTTCGCAAGGGAAGTGTAAACGCAGGAAAGAGATTGGCCGATGTGTCATTGTTAGGAGAGCAATTGGAGGAATCATCTGAGGAGAGCGATTTACCTCCGGAAATTTTACCAAAGAGTTCTAGTCGTAAGATTGCTAACGATGGTCATCAACTTTTGGCTGAGAGACCATTTTTGGGAGCTCATTCCGTGCTCCATGGTAATGAGAGTTCTCCTGTTTCAACGGTAGCCACAGAAAGTGCCACGGAGGAAGATAGTGACACTGAGCGTACCGTTCTACGTAATTATCAATCCTCATGGGCGGTACCACCCCCAAGGGATAGTCCTTCAGTAAGCTCAAACCCCCCAGCTATGGTTGAAAAAAGTTCTGGTGAGACTTTGAGAAAGCCTGATGGACGACAACTGCCTCCAGTCTCTGCCAATAGCCCACCAATTGCGTCACAATCGGTGGATGGAAAAACACCTGCGGCGGCTACGAAGAATGAGGCTGGTCTTGGGATTAGAATGGAAGCATCTGAACCTAATTCCATCTCTGGAGGTAAAGTAAACCCACCTCCTATTATTAGAACTAATCCATATGCAACCAACAGCCCTGTAAGGAAAGCTTCGTCTAGTAGGAGGTCTTACCTTCCGAAGGGTGTCGCCCAAGATACATCTCCTGCACTCAAAGCCCAAAGTACCCCAGAGGTGGATGTCAATGGCTTGGGTATGTTTGTGGAAGAAACTGGGGCTTCCAAACAGGTTAAAGAAGATGAACTTGTTAACAGTTCCTCAACACCTCATGAAGCTTTCTCCACACCCGCCTTGAAGCAAGAGAGTTCAACAACTGATAGGCCTAATCCAATCAGTAGATTTGATCCGGCGAAGGAACCGGAGCAAGTTTCTACGGAGACTTTCGAACCTGTAATCAAGAGAACTCCCGAAGTCAGGGCATTTTCCCCAATGGTTGTGCAGCCTCCTGAGACTCAATATGATGATGTAGTAGAAGATGAGTCAGAAGATGAGGATGAGGATGAAGTGAAACGTAAGCAAGAAGAAGAAAAGAAGGCCAAAGAGGAGGAGGAGGAAGAAGAACGTCGTGAGCAAGAAAGAGCTGAAAAGGCTAAAAAGGACAGAGAAAATAAAGAGAAATCTTCTAGCGGTTGGTTCAGCTGGTTGAAGAAAGATCCTAATGAGAAGAAGCCAATCAAAGCCAAGCTGGGTAATAAAAAGAGGAATTTCCATTATGATGAAAAATTAAAACGTTGGGTTAACAACAATGCAACCGAGGAAGAAAAGGAGACGTTTTCCACCCCACCACCTCCTCCTCCTGTGGTTAAACGTATGGACAATGGTCCAAAGACCAAGCCTCGCTCTGGAAGTCTGACTGCTCCTCCTAAACCTGTACCTGGTCCTGTGGCTCCTAAAAATCCTATCACTGGTGAACCGTTGGCGTCTCCTGCCCTCTCTGCTACCACCAGTCATAGTAGCTCTGAAGTATCATCAGTAGCTCCTCCATCTTCTAGTAATTCCGGTGTCAATTTAGCAGGGAAGAAAGCCAATGGTCTAGATGATTTACTGAACTTAGCAGGAGGTACTGCTGGCTCCACAAGACGTAAGAAGAAGCCAGGTAGAGGTTATGTCAATGTCATGGAAACGAAATGATTTGTAGTGAGATATTTTATCTTCTAAAGTTTCGTCCTCATTTCTTTATAGATTATAAAAACGAGAATAAGATCACAAAAGTATTTACACGATTTAGAATATATGCTCCTATCATTGAGGGGGCAGTCTGAACAAGTCTCCGCTCATTTTCATCCTGTGGATGGCGGCTTGAGTACTGTCTTCTAAGTTCTTTGGTAATTTACTGTCTGGTCGACTTTCGAAAACGGAGCCCATGAGAATGAGGTTGTTGGTGGAAGCATCACAAAGATAAACTAAATAATCCACCACGTCTCTGTCCAACTTGTCGGTATTACCAGATTTTTTATTCAACTTAATTAATCTCTGTTTTGTATTAAATCTGTAGATCAATTGAATATGTTCCAATGGTCTACCAGGAATCATCATCGCTTGAACAGAAACAACTTTAGGAACTTCATTAAATTTGACCAATTGCCATTCCAATTGCATATGTTTGGGTAATTGTTTTGATCTGGCTTCAAGAGCTTCCTCCACCCATAGAGAAATTTGAGACTTGACGTTTGAAACCTTTTTTTGGGCAAATGCAGTATTCACATTCACATAGTTTTGAATGGCTCTATTCTTCCAAAGTAAGAAATTTGGTTTTAATCCAGATTGGTAGCGGAAAATACCCACTTGCACTGTGTTCAAACCTAGTGTATAAATCCTTCTTATAAGTGCATTAAATACCACAACTGGGTGTGAAAAAACGCTAGGTAAATTACCAATTGATGGAGGAACATATACTTCAGTAGAGACACCTAGATGTCTTGCATTGAAGTCCACAGGAGTTTTATTGGCCTTGGAATTACTCTTTTCAAGTATGACCCTAGTACTGGAAAGAGGACGAACTTGGATACAGTTTTTGTACAGAAGTGGCTTCGAAGTTAAGCCTAATGTGACGGATTTGATCATGATACTAGAAAGCAGTGATCCGAGTCGAGGATAAGGGCTACAATGATGTGGATGAAGCTGGTCAATCAGATGCATCGTCTTCAACTGTTCTTACGTAGATTTTTTCATCAGATGTTGAAGAGCATTTCATGATCATGTGAATCTCACGTGACTCCATAAAATATCTGATCACATGATATTCACGTGCTTAAAATGGCACCTGTTCATCTTTAACGTACAGGGGTTGCCTTGGGTGAAGACTGAAATCTAAGCTTTTGGAGCCGTACTTGTCATCAAGATCACAATATAGCAGCTCTAATCGGCGATGAAAGCGTGTCTAGCTACCTTGAAGCTCAAGGATACTGAAGCTATTGATTGGAAAAAGGGCTTAGTCTCCTATTTGAAAAGATCGTATGGTTCTGCACAGTGGTCACAGTTCTACAACGACAAGTTGGCGGGTGAATTAAATCATCTTAGAAACAATGCAAACGGAGAATTGGCATTAGAAGCGTTACTGGAGCAGAATTTCATCTATTATGCCTTTTTAGAACAATTACATCTCCGTATTGGAAATAACAGTCCACAACTAAGACTCCATTTTACTTGGTATGAAGCTGAATACGATTCTGCACTCAAGGCTCAAAAACATTCGCAGTACAACGTAATCTTGGAGAAATCGTGCATTCTTTACAATATTGGTGCATTGCTTACGGAACTGGCAAAAGAAAAAGTGAATAAGGATTACAAGGCATCGTTAACCTATTTAATGAATGCAGTTGCATGTTTCGAATATCTTTCTGAAAACTTTTTGAATTCCCCATCCTTGGATTTACGAGCAGATATTACCAAATTCTTGGCTGAACTCTGTCATGCACAGGCTCAAGAATTGTTTTTGTTGAAATTGATAAATGGTCCAGATCCCACTAAGCAAGCTTCACTCGTGAGTAAACTATCTTATGCTGCAGCATCACTTTACGAGACCTGCCATGGGTTTTTTGAGGATGAAGATGAAGAGGTTAGAGATTACGGTGATATCAAATGGAGGTCGCTCGTTACTTGTAAAATGTTTTTTTTCAAAGCAGTAACTGCTTATTACTATGCCGTTGCTCTTGAACAGCAGAACAAGTATGGTGAGGCTATAGCATTTCTGAATTTGGCTGGTGATTACCTTGTATCGTCTTTACCCTATAAAATCAGTTTGAAAGAATTTATAGATTTCACTGGTTTCAAAGAAGAGTTGGAGGATAAAAAGAGACAGGTGACAAGGGATAACGATTTCATCTATCATGATGCCATCCCGCAGAGTGTTCAATTAGAAGTAATAAAATCGATGGATGCCGTGAAATCTACTAGTTTTCCAGGACAGTTGGAACCATATGTGAATATGGTCGCAGAAAAATGCGATACGCTGTATCAGGGAATCGTGCCCATGGAGATATATGAAAAGGAAAGTATCTATTCAGAGGAAAAGGCACGTTTTCTAAGAAACGAGATAGATGTTGCGGAAACTGCCAATTGGGAGTACACTTCCTACATGGAATTTACTAATTTACCGAAATTTATAACTGATATGGAGGCTAGGTATAAAACTGGATCCACTTCGGGTTCCGGTAATCCTCAAGTGGATATGATGAAAGATCAATTGATTTCCTGGAGCAGAACCGTCCAAGATAGTAAATTCAATGATGTAGACGAACAGATGAGGAAAATCAATGAAATACGACAAAAGATTATGAATACTTTGTCTACAATGCCTCCTGAGCAAAGGGAGAATACTGTCAAGTTGAAGTCTGCTTTATTGGAGGCTTCTGAATCTGACGATAAGCTTTTTTCATTGGTTAAACCATTCATTCCAGAGCTTAAGTTATTAAAGAATAATGAAGTACTCTGGGCAACTTGGGGTAAATTTGAGGTAGACAATTCCAATCAGCCTAGTCTCTTAGATATAGATGACACTAAGACGGAGGCAGTACTTTCAAAATTGGGTAAATTAAAGCAATTGTGTGAAGATTTGAGGCTACTCAAGGAGGAACGTGGAAGAAGTCTAAGTGAATTGAAGGAGGAAGCTAACAATGATGACATTACCAAAAAGATTTTGGTTAACAGAGGTTCTACAGATTCAGAACTCAAACATATGTTTGAAGTAGAATTGGAAAAATTCAAGCCTTTCAGTGCTAGAGTCGAGGCTACTGTTTTCAAACAATCTGCTACCATCTGTGAAATGAGAGCAGAGCTCGATGAAATTTCTAAGCTTTCTGGTGTGGAGGACGCATCAGGGGAAGAGAAGCTACGTATGGAGGAACGCCAGAGATTCTTTGATAAAATACAAGAAGCCGTAGCAAATTTTGCTGTCTTTTGTGCTGATTTGCCAAAGGGATTGGCATTTTATGACTCTTTATTAAAGATCAGTAAAGGTCTTGCGTCCTCGGCGGCTTCACAACCTGTGGTGCAACCGCTCACGGGATCCGCTACAAATAGTAACGCTGATCCTCGTCAAGTGAATCTAGAATCTCAATTCAAAAATTTAAATCTTTCATCTTCCATCCCCGCTACACCTATGATACCTCCGAGAACCTATGGTAGCAGTTTTGTGCGTCCTACAGTAGAGACCACACCAGTATTTGGCAATAACAGTTCACTTGCACCTCCTGTTCCTCCAAAGGAGTTTGGTCCACGACGTTCTCTACAGCAAGAGTTTGAAAAGGAGGAAAGGGAGTTGCAACAAAATCCAACTTCCTTTTACAACAGACCGTCAGTATTCGATGAAAATTTGTACTCCAAATTCAGTGGGTAGATATCATTATTAGAACTATGTATTAAAGGGGCGAAAAGGCTTATAAAGTTGGCTTTTTAGTTGTTAGTTGTGGTACATACCAAACGTTTTCAGAACCAAAATCAGTTTCCGAGATTTTGATAAAACTTATCATACCATCATCCATAACCGCCAAGAGGAAACTACGGAATCCATTTTTCAGCCGTATCTTTTGTTGAACTCGTGGAGATTTAGGCTTAGGTTTCCTCTTTGGTTTCACCTTCTGTGATTTTTTGGAATCTGCGGCAACACCGGCATTCTTTGATTTGACGTTAGCTACTGTTTGACTTCTTAATTTACCATCGTGATAAGAATGGTCATCCCAATCCCATTTATCGTCAATTTCTGATAAAAATTCAAATTTGTAGTCCAGGTATTGAAATATTTCCTGTAATTCGTGATAAGTAGGAAAATGTTGATTTGGGTCGTTTTTGTTGTAGATGACAACTTGAAAATCAGGAATACCAGGGCTTTTCTTTTTGAAATCCGTTCTCGGTTTCCAAACATTTAAGCTAATTGGAAAAGCGGAAGGTTTCTTGGTCATACTTCCAAATCTTGTTCGTCTCAATTCTTCTTCAGTTCTTGGTGCTCTATAAGACGGTATCAATTGGTTTAAACTCTGATAGATTTGAGGATTTGAGGTGTATCTGTTTAACCAAAATTTCCAGGGACTGTAAAAGATCGTATTATGTATAGTTTTCCTCCATTCAGGTAGCAGGTTCCAGGTATTCGAAAGAGCTTGTCCTGAATTTTTCCCAACTTTAGGTTCAAAAAATGAGTCTAAAGAGTTATTGGTGGGCATTACGATAAACCCTAGCCTTTTTAGATGTTCAAATACAAAGAATGTATCCAATTCCTCCTGTGATTTGAACAGCATGTAAAGGTCTTCAATGGTTAACGGGAGTTCTTGGTTTATCCAATCGATACCATCCATTTTGTAAAAGGGCGTTATGCTACCTCTTTCAGCTAAATATACAAATTCATGGAATTCCAACCAAACTGTCCCATCTCTATGCATTTTACCCAATGTATGTAGGAAATTACCTTTTGGTCTTAATACTAAAGCTTTATGTTCATGGGGATCGTAATAGGCCTTTACCAAGTTTTTAACCACTGAACCTCTGGCAGAATTAGATAAAGTGTCAAACATTGCCTTTCTGGCTCTGTACAGTAGTAGTTCCTGTACATTAGTACCATCAGGTTCATAATCCTTCTCACCTCTCTTGGGCAATGTAGATGATCTTATCGATAACTGAGCAGCTTGTGACCAATCTTGAATTAATTCATCGTCTTCCAAATCGGAATCAGGGGCTGTATCAAGCCTGATATCCTGTTCCTCGTCCTTTTCCATTGAAGAGAAACTCGACTGAAATCCAATTAACAACCTTCCTTTTAATATTTATGTTAAGCCATTATATAAATATAAAATTACCGTATCGTGTATAAACTTTTTCGAAAACGTATGAAAATTCGCATCGTTAGCTTTAAAGCTTTGTAGTATTACAAGATGGACACTCGCAACCAGAACCGCACTTGCATCTAGTTGGTTTGCCATTTGCTGTCTTGCCACTACAACAGGACATTTGAGTTTGAGATTTAGTTTCAACTGATGCAGATGTCTTTTGACATTCAGACTTGACACTGTTTTGAGAACTGCAGCAGGGCATAGTGAAAGTGATTATAGAAGCAGACCCTTGAAATTGTCGAGGATAGTATCAAGAGTAGTCATGTAGGATTTTTTTGAGTTGACCTATCTTTATACCTTTCTTAAATGTGTTGAAGGTCTACTGATAAGCGAGGCGCCCGGCTCTGGTTACCGGAAACGGAAGTTCGGCGGGTTACCCGTCCCTTCCGGGATATAAAACGCGGGAAAGCTCGGCGGTTAAATTTCTATACCATTTGCCACCACATCAAGAACGGCGGCAAAAACGAGACGTATAAGGAATAAGAATGGTATATATAGTTGATGCGCACATTAGAGGCAGTACGGTTCAATTAGTACGACATGCTCTAAAAGAGGAGACGGAATCAAGAAGCAGGTTTCAAGGAGATCTCAAAGGATTTAAAGCCCCAGCGGCTACTCTGTCTCACAAGATGCATGTCTTTTACAATGTTTTAAAGAAGGTAATAGGGAAGAGATTGTCCAGATATGATGATAAGGAGTTGGAAGACTTGGTATTATTCTCAGATACACTTTTAGCTGAGGGACATGGCAGTATTGAAGTTAGGGATCCTCCGACAGTAGCACAGGAAAGAATTATTAAAAGCTTAATTAAAGTAATTTTCCACCAGATGTCTGTAAGTAAAACTGATGATGTTGATCAAGGTCAGGCCAACCTTCTATTATCACTTTTCATCAGTAAGATTTACTGTGATAAATTTGTGGAAGCTTCCGTGATAATTGCGTCTCAAGGTAGATTGAATGACTCTGTACATGCAGTGGTGAACCTATCTGAGGACATTAGCGCTTCTCGAAAAAAATCAGTATCTTTGAACAAAAATTTCAACATAAATTTGTTTTGCTGTTTGGAGGACGTCCCAAACTTCTTCCAGGAGAGTAAATTGTTATCAGAAGAGTTCGACAAGATCGATTTAGATGGTGAAGAAGATTCTGAAGGTGATACTTTAGGTACAAGTCTAATACCATCAGGAATCATGAGCCATTTACCACTGTCGAGACAAACTTTATCACAGACGAGAGTAACATTACTACCATCAAGGGAACTCGAAGGTCTGTGGGAATCACTTTATTTCGATGACAGAATTAAACAACGAATGTACAGTTATGCGACCATTGCCCTAAAAATTGCAACTTTTACGAACGCGGCTAATGAAAACGGATCTAGCGCATTTGCCAACAATAAGCTTTTACTTGTGCAGGGACCTCCAGGAACTGGTAAGACTACCATCTGCAAGGCATTGTGTCAAAAATTGTCTATTCGTAAAGATTTCTCCTCTGATGTTGACCCTATCAGTAACAATTATAAAGGTGTTGTTATTGAAATCTCATGTTCCCGAATCTTCTCCCGATGGTTTGGGGAATCATCGAAAAATCTGGCCACTATATTTGCAGATGTGGAAAATCTGTTAAAATTTCATCAAGAGGATTGTTCATTTGTTTGTCTTTTGATAGACGAGGTGGAAGCCATTGCATTTTCAAGAAATAGTCTAATGAACAAAAACGAATCAACTGATGGCGTCAGAGTTGTTAGTACCCTCTTAACTCAATTAGATTTACTGAAAAAATACAATAATTTTTTAGTATTGGCCACTTCTAACCTTGTGGAATCGTTAGATCCTGCTTTTATCGATAGAGCCGATGGTGTGTTCTATATCGGTAATCCTTCAAAGGGTGGTATTGCCAAAATATTAACATCGAGTCTGGATGACTTAATTTCAAAAAAGGTACTTTTATGTGAAGAGCCCAAATCTACAATGGAAAATCCCATTTACAAAGAAGCATTAATGACAATTGCAGAGAAATGTTCAGTATGTTAATGTTTGACACCTTCTATTATATCCGATAATTGCGTTTTTTACGGCTACTAACAATTGAATAGACCATTGGGGTAAGCGGTAGGATGTTAAGGAAATTACCGTTGATATGCCTCTCAGAGCATTTTCAAGAACTGCCTGTTAGGTTGGATAATTTCGTATTAGCACTTGCACATTCAGTAGTAGATCTACAACACGTGTAATGAGTGGTTATTTCTCCATTATCATTATGAAAGGTTTCGGGCTTTTTACCCTCTTTATGTTATAAGGTCAAGAAAAACAAATAGGAAAAAAAAATTAGAAGACTGTAATTGATAAAATCAAAGCTAAACTTTCAGTATCTGCTCGCACTCGCTTCTTCACCATATTTATTGATCCCAATAAATTGATAGTTTGGGCAATTGATTTGACCGACAGAGTTCCTTTATCGAACCAATTCTATTGAGAGAGAGTCCATCTCATTTCTGCTCAAAATCCTGATATCAATTATGTCTACAGAAATCTCTGCAGCAGATGGTGGCAATCTACCTCAATCTGGATTCACATCTTTCCTCATGGCCGTTTCGATGATTGGTGTCTCTGAAATAGGTGATAAAACCTTCTTAATCGCTGCATTAATGGCCATGCGTCATACTAGATGGCTTGTTTTTTCATCGGCAGCATCTTCACTAGCCATTATGACAGTATTATCAGGGCTGGTTGGACACACATTTGTTTCTATCATATCGGAACGTTATACCCGTTTTCTGGCGGGTATGTTATTCTTAATCTTCGGTTATAAATTGACATTGGAAGGGCTTGAAATGTCAAAGGATGCTGGTGTTGAAGATGAATTAGCTGAAGTGGAGGAAGAAATTGCAGTCAATGACTTGAATACCAATGCTACAGACTTAGAAAGTGGTGTGGTCGTAGAGAAAAATCGTTTTAAAAGTATTAAAGATTGGAAAGATGCGTTGACGCTAGTAACACAAAAATTATCCGTACTATTCTCTCCAATTTGGATTCAAATCTTCTCGATGGTTTTTCTAGGTGAGTTTGGTGATCGTTCTCAAATTAGTATCATTGCTATGGCTTCTGACAGCAATTATTGGTATGTGATCTTTGGTGCGGTTGTAGGTCATTTTATTTGTACTGGAGTTGCAGTGGTCGGTGGTAAATTTTTAGCTACAAAAATTAGTATGAGAACGGTTACATTAGGTGGTGCCTTCTCTTTCTTTATCTTTGCCATTCACTATATTTATGAGGCATTCCAAACGGACTAATAACAGTAATACGAATGTATTCATGCGGCTTTCTTAACTCTACATATATGTATATTGTCTATAGGTAGGTAATTATTTATTAGAACATGTTCATTCCCGGTTCATTGCGTCTGAGATTAACCTCTGTCTTACTAGTCTCTGGATGGCCTTATCTGTTCGTCTATCTAATTCATCAAGAGGTTCTCTCAGAGCATTTCTCATGATTTCCGTTCCATCATGTGGTGAATAATCTTGGGATTCTTGGGATTGTTGTGAATCCTGTGAATTCTTATTTCCATGATCTGTATTACTTACTGCTTGACTAGGCTCAATTTGAGCAGGGGCTGAGTCAACTGTTTCAACTGAACTTTTAATGTTAGCGTTATTAGGAGGCTCCTTGTCAACATTAGTTAATCGTTTCAGCTGCTCTAGCCGCCTTTTCCTTGCATCGATTTGTTCCTGTATAGTTGTCATTGTTTCTCATTCAATGTACAGAAAGATCCTTTGAATTTGTAAAGGGTCCGAATTTCAAATTTCATCTCCAAAATGTCAAATGACGATAATAAAATAGAAAATCTATAACATTCCCCTGTTAAATACGCACTAGTGTTACATACATACATTTATATTTATCTATGCCCAAATTGATGAATCGATACAATTGTATAATATTTCGCAATTTTTCATTTTCATTTTTTTTTTTTTTTTCGACTATATCAACGAAGTGTCTTAATGAAATTGTCCAAATTATATTCTTCTTCGTATTGAGAAGGATCCCACAATTCTTTCAATTCACCCAATGCTTCTTTAGCCTTGCCTGATAAACCTGTCTCATTTGCAACCTCTTCAATCCCTGCTTCACCATTAGCGGCTTGAGATGGCTTCTCTTCCTTTTCTTGTGATGGCACATTATCTGTATCGAATAGATCCAACAGTTGATTAGTGTTCATTGATGACAAACCATTGTTCTGTTGATTAACCACAGTCGAGGCAATATTCATCTTAAACTTCTGTAGACCCATAATTTTTTCTTCTAAAGTACCTTTAGTCACAATTCTGTAAACGTTAACAACTTTTTTTTGACCTAAACGATGTGCACGATCCATAGCTTGTAAATCATTCATTGGGTTCCAATCGTGTTCAACAAAGATAACTGTATCAGCACCTGTTAAATTTAAACCTAAACCACCAACTTTGGTAGTCAACAGTAGACAGTCAATAGATGGATCTTCATTGAATTTCCTTACAACCTTTTGCCTATCACGAGCCTCCACGCTACCATCTAATCTCATATAAGTGACAGAGGGCATGTACCTTTTGAAAAGATCATTTTCGACCATATCTAACATGTCTTTCAATTGACAAAATATTAAAGCACGATGCTGTGAAATAACATTAACCGTAGAAGGAAGTTGGTTCACTGGTGATTTTCTATCTATATCTTGTTCACCAATACCACACTCGAACAACAAGTTCCTTAATGCAAGTAATTTGGGGGCATTAGAAATATCGTGTAAATCCATATGTGTTTGCTTCAAATAACTTTCCACTTGTTTCAATTGAGGATGATCAGGAGATAACACAAGAGCTGGATGGTTACAAAGCTTCCTCATGTACTGCAGTGCTTGGAAAATGTGTTGCTTGTTATCCGTATCGGCTGTATTTTCAATATCTTTTTGAACAACTGTTTTCTGTTTCCTGGAGAAATCTTCATATAATTGTTTTTGTAGATCACTTAATTCACAATGGTAGTCTTGAATGATCTTTGGTGGCAAATCAGAAAGGACATCTTCCTTCAATCTTCTTAACATGAATGGTAAAACTTGCTTATGCAAAGCTTCCAAAGCCAAGGCACCTGCTTCTTGTTCCTTAGAAGATGTTTTACTGTTCCTAGAGGCAGCAATTGGTTTAGCAAATCTTTCTTGGAACATCTTTTCAGTTCCCAAAAATCCAGGCATCAAGAAGTCGAACAATGACCATAATTCAACCACATTGTTTTGAATTGGTGTACCAGTTAAGATTAACCTGTGATTGGATCTGAACTGTTTAACCGCCTTGGCCAATTTGGATTGTGCGTTCTTGATGATGTGACCTTCATCTAAAATACAGTAATTGTAATCGAATTGGGCAATCACGGATAAATCGTTTCTTGCAACATCATAAGAAGTAACAATGATATCTGCCTCATGTAGTTTATCTCTTAGTGGGTATCTGGTAGAAGGACCACCAGCGTAAACGACAATTTTCAAAAATGGTGAATACTCTTCAAATTCAGCTTCCCAATGCCCTGTTAATGAAGGTGGACACACAATTAGCGATGGTAGAGGTCTAGTCTCTACAGAATGAGTCTTTTCATAATCTTGTCTACGCAAATATTGATCACTGGCAATAATACAAATTGCCTGTAGAGTCTTACCGAGACCCATATCATCACATAGAATACCATGCAAATGATATTTGTTCAAAAATGCAAGCCAATTTACACCTTCTTGTTGGTATTTTCTCAAAGTTGCCTTAATAGCAATAGGCAATTTGAATGGTTTTGCCTTTGAAGAATCCATCATCTGTTGAATAAAATCTCTTTCTCTTTCACGACCAGCCATCAAATCCTCTGGTAACCCTTCAGGATCAGCAATACCGGCTTCCAATGGTACCAATTTGATGATTAGAGCAAACGTTGTGGTAGACAAGCTTCTTACATCGGTATTGGAATCACTCATACGACCCAAAAGTGGTACAATCAAAAAGATCACATAAGGCAAAATATCATGACTCATTGAAATGGACAAGTGATACACTAATTCTGTAGCACCTTGACGATCAATAGTAGAACCTGCACTGTTCAATAGAGGTAATACTTCTCTAATGATAAAAGTCATAACTGGAATTGGAGATAATTTAGCTAAATCTGCGAAAGTTCTAGCAGCAGAATATCTAATCACAGAAAAACGGCATCTCAACAATTCTAAAAGAATAGGGAAACGAGGCCAAATTTCATTTGTTTTCAATTCACCACTCATGTAAGAATAAGTAGCTCTTAAAGCTCCCAGTGCGTCTACCACAGATTGTCCTACTACATCTGTCAAAGAATCTTTCTCTTTCCATTCACTACTGTTATCCAATGGTTCGAAAAGACAGCTGTGGAATTGAGTAACCCTTTGGAAAGTTTCGGATCCAAATAGTTGCAACAATTGACCTAACGTGTAAAGACCACCTCTACGTTTTATTTGTGCCTCTTCGGTCAATCTTTGTAAATGGACATCATCAGGTGAGGGTGGTGGTGAATTTTCCTTAACTATAGTTAGCATAGAATCCTTCAATTGACTATGAGCAGCAAACTCAGGAACCTCAGAAGTATCCACACATAAAAATCCACAAAGGTTTTTACAGATCTTGTTAGCGACATTGGCCCTATCGTTCTCCAGTAACTGCTTGATCAGATATATGATAGAATCACCTGCCAAGCGCTGCAACTTACCATTTTTCTCTTCCTTGATACTATCCATAAATGCTCTAATAATGGGGTTCAATTTAGTTGGCAACCCACCAAACCTTAGGGAAGCGGCTGCATAGTTGGAAAGAATGCTTGAATTACGAGCTCTTCTAGACTCCTTAGCGGCCTCAATAGCTAAAAACACCCTGTATTTTGCATCTTCAAGTGGTTTTTTAGCTAACAACTTATAGGAGTTACCCATTGATCGAAACATCTTATCATAATATTCATTATGGACTTTTTCTGCAAGTGAAATGTTGAAGGCCTCTGGACCAGCTTCAGCTTCACCTTGAACTATAATTGGTAAATTTGGGAATTTATGTTGTGGCAACATCCCCACGTCGACAAACGTTCTCATTAAACTCTGGCATTGAGTTCTTAATGCCTTTAAGCTGGGTACTAATTCTCTAAAAGTAGGTAAATCATCAGGATTTAACAATTGAGGATTAATTACAGGTGCAAATATTTCTTGAATAAATGATGGTATTTCAGTCTCAGGATGTAATTGACTCCATGATGAACAAAATGTCGATAAAATGATACCTGCGATCATTCTTGGAGTCGCATAGGATAATTCGAAACAACGTACCAGAACATTTGAAAAAAATGATTGTAAAGTAGATTCTTGAAACATGGATAAAGTAATACCAAAGGCTTCAGCACCCATAATTCTAGTATTTTGAATGACTTCTGCTCCTAATAGAGTAATGTCACCTGCAATCATTGGTTCATCAATATTAACACGCTCACTATTTTTGGGAGCTGGTATATCCGAATCAAAATTAGATTCAGATAATGATCTTTTCTTCTCCGGATGTAATTGATAATGTTGGGAAATTTTCAGAATGTATTGAGATTCCATACTGTAGTTTTTACCATTTTCACCAATAGGAGTATTCAAAAGGTGTAAAATTGGTTGTAAATGTTTACTAAAGACATGATCCAACGTCTTTTCGGTATGTTTAAACCTATAATCACGTAACAGTTGAATGTAAACTTGGAACGATAGATCTAAAATTTCTCTGTTTTGTTCTAAAATAATATTCTGGAAAACCAATCGGAAGACTTTACCGTTGAGCCAACCCTTTGTTGAATCGTCGTTTATGGATAAGAATGCATTTAAAAGATTGAGAACAGCTTTTCTCACTGATGAAATGGAATGCCTTAAAAATGGATACAATTTTGGTACCAATGATTTGAAGGACCACTCTGAAGGATGTTGTATAGCTTTTTCCTTTAAAATGTGTAAAACTTCTTCATGTTTACACAATTTAGCCAATAAATTCATTACTGATCCTACACTTGACGAAAGATCATCTTCTAAGTGGGTTAAGAGCGACCAAATTGTTGTTAGTACCAATTCAATGGTGTGTAAATCCAACTTTACGAATTGATCGGTGATCGGTGATAAGATAGCTGCCGCTACACTTTGTACATCATCGTCGGGCTGATTCAATCCATAAAGAACGATGTTAACCACGTTGTTTAACAAATGTTGTTCTAAAAGAAAATCTGTCTTTATGCTAACAAAATATCGTACTCCAAGAAGACCACCATGTGTGGCTTCCCAAATTTTATTAGGCATCATAACAACTTGCGGATCCTGAAGTACCAATTGTTCTAGAGCACCAAAAATTTTCCGACATAGATCGTCATCTAAATGAATTAATAGGGCAGCTAAAGTTTGTGCAACAGATTCTCTTACAGGTGCCACCACCGTATCATAGACAAAATCACCAAACCTATCAATGGCAAATACTGTTAAAAGTCTAGTTGAAATATCTTCCAAAGATCTTTTATTTCTTGCATTGTTTTCAGCTCTTGATTTACCTTTAACTCTACTGACACTAAAGGCATGTTTTTTCAACAATTCTCTCAACCCTAATGCAGAACCATGTCGTACTTCCCATGAATCGTTAATCAAATTGTCTAATAATAATTCAAATATACCTTGAAATTGCCAAACTAAACCTGCAACTTTTTCATGCTTTTCTAATATGGGGGCCATCATTGATTCGACCATGATTTTACTATTATCCATTTGCTCCGTAATTTCTAATTTAGGATTTGATAACGAAGTTGGCGTCGTTGTCGGGCTCATACTGGCTTCTTTACTTTTACTCATATGTTGATTCATTAAACTTTTCGATACTGAACTTTCTGAAAGATCAACAGGTTTATTCGATGAGCTCTTGGCCTGCATTTTCTTTTTCCTCTTTGCCATTGCTAACATTCTTGCAGATTTTTTATTACTACTAGTACCAGATGGCGATGATTGTCTAGGTGGTACATCACCTGGTTCTTCCTTTTTCACTCCATTATTACCATTATTGATCTCTTTCAATTCATCATAAAATTCCCCATTTATACCTAAATCTTTCTTTGGTTGCTTCCTAGTGTTGCCATCACCATAATCATTCATACTAGACGCCAGTAGTACTTTTTTAGATTTTAGTAATTCATGTAAACTCCAGTCCGATAATGATAATGTTTGTCTCGAATCTTCTTGTTGCAGCAAAAGTTCATCGTGCTCGGCTTCCTCCAATTTAACTTGCATTTCGTGTTCCAGTTTAACCTTAGCATTAGTCTCCTCATCATCCGCATCTTCAGTCTTAATTTCTCCGTCATTTTCATTAGGATCCCATACTGGTGCATGACAAACTATACCACCAACAGCTCTTGCCGCTGTCACTCTAGTCTCCCATTTCTTTACCAGAAGAAACGGATACACCCTTGAAAGCAGCGAAAGGATATCTTCAGGATGTTCTTTTGCTAGATCTCCCATTTGATCGGCCGCCATATTCCTTACAAACTGCGTAGAACCTGTCTCTAGTAGGATGACCTGACGGTCTAACCGCGAAACCTGTGAGGTCATGTCGAATCGAAATTTTTAATTATAGTATGTTCCTAATAATTTTTTTTTTGTTATTCTTCTTTTGTTCTTTCCCTATCTTAATAGTGTATGTAATGGAAAAGAATTTAACCGCCCAGGTATTATCTTCGCTCTTATATCGTTACTTCCTCTATCTTGTATTTATACTCTCCGTTTCTTTTTCCGTAAACCCTCTAGGCGCGTCGGTTACCCGGTTCTTATATTCTCACATTCGCCCCCAAAATGTGCCCTCCCACGGGATTGTACAAAAACAGATGCTTTTATATGAGATGTTGAAAAAAATAAAATGTCGAAAGGAGAAAGAAAAAAAATAATGAAAAGGAGGGTAACAGGTAGATTTTTCACTCTCCTCTCCTTTTTTTACTTGCGATACGAGTAGAGATACATATGGAGGTGGAATAGAAATGATATACACCGAAGCAGTATTGCAAAGCTGTCTACATGTAAGAACACCGTAAGATCTTATCTCTTTACTATGCTATAATACATCTTCTGTATTCTACTGTCCTATGCAATACCTTATTCCTCCTGCTCGTAGTGAAAATTTTTTTCTTTGACTGGTAATTGAAGTGCGTCCCGCTTTTTTTCCCTCTTTTCTTTGGGTATGTATGTTAGACAGAATAGATGACTTCAAACCTCGAGGTGTAAAACGGCTTCTTTGGGGAAGCACATGAGAGGCAATCGCGATCTTGTTCTTTCTTTAGCTTTAGCTAGTGATTCTCTGCTTACGCCGTTCTATTTGCGACCGTTCTGATGCACGTGAATATCACATGTTGAATTCTACGTATTTCGATTTTTCGATTGCGTGTTCGAGCCCCTCTAGTGGTGTTTATAATAATATTATTTTTATTTCCTACATCCTGGACACGACATGGTTAGTCCCGGACAGTCATCCATTTTTTTCCCTTTTTTACTCTCTCCGGGATTACTCATGAAGCAATTTCCACAGGTATTTTTTTCATCATCATATAGTGACTCAATTGAATGGTTGAAAAATTCAATTGAAAAAAAAAAGTATATAGGGTTAATATAGCTGTGGTGCTCATAGTCTTGGTATTAATCTTCAAGTTATCTGATCCTGGTGGTATAAAGCTTCTCACAGTTAGTCAGCTATCTTTTGATTCGAAAGTTACCTATACTACAGGAAATTTAATCCAAGATGTCAGTGTCATCAAACCCATATGCTCCAAATGCTTCTGATCTAGTTTCTAACGTTAGAGATTTCAAAATTATTGAATCTACATTACGTGAAGGTGAACAATTTGCCAATGCATTTTTTGACACAGAAAAAAAGATTGAAATCGCAAAGGCACTTGATGAATTTGGTGCTGACTACATTGAATTGACTTCGCCAGTCGCATCTGAACAATCTAGAAAAGATTGTGAAGCAATTTGTAAATTAGGTTTAAAATCTAAAATTTTAACCCACATTCGTTGTCACATGGATGATGCTAAAGTTGCGGTAGAAACTGGTGTCGATGGTGTCGATGTGGTTATCGGTACTTCAAAATTCTTAAGACAATATTCTCATGGTAAAGATATGAACTATATCGCTAAAACAGCAGTAGACGTTATTGAATTCGTTAAATCCAAAGGTCTAGAAATTAGATTTTCATCCGAGGATTCTTTTAGATCAGATATTGTTGATTTGCTGAATATCTACAAAACTGTGGATCAAATTGGTGTCAACAGAGTTGGTATTGCAGATACTGTTGGTTGTGCGAACCCAAGACAAGTTTACGAATTGGTTAGATCCTTGAAAAATGTGGTTTCATGTGATATTGAATGTCATTTCCACGATGATACCGGTTGTGCAATTGGTAACGCATACTCAGCTTTAGAAGCAGGTGCTAGACTAATTGATACATGTGTTCTTGGTATTGGTGAAAGAAATGGTATTGTGCCACTTGGTGGTTTCATGGCTCGTATGATTGTATCCGCACCAGATTATGTCAAGTCAAAATACAATTTGAAGAAACTACGTGATATTGAAAATTTAGTCGCTGAAGCAGTCGAAGTCAATCTACCTTTCAACAACCCTGTCACAGGTTTCTGTGCATTTACCCACAAGGCAGGTATTCATGCAAAGGCCATTTTGGCAAACCCATCGACTTATGAAATCTTAAACCCTGAAGATTTCGGTATTTCGAGATACATTCATTTTGCTAGTAAATTGACCGGTTGGAATGCAATTAAATCAAGAGTGGAACAACTGAATTTACCTCTAAACGATGACCAAATTAAAGAACTTACACTCAAGATTAAACAAATGGGTGACATTAGGCCACTAGGTATTGATGATGTGGACTCCGTCATTAAACAATTCCATGCAGAATTGTAATCTGGGATAGTTGTGGGCATCGGTTTATGTATATCATAATAATCATCATCATCATTAATATTATTTTCGTAACGTATTTAAAGATTGTAGAGGTGACAATATAAGAATTAAAGACGACATATTTTAATGACTGTTTCTTACATCTGTACACCGCTCTAAACGAAAAACGATATAAACATCCGCACACCATGTATTTTTTCTTCGAATATGGATGTTTTTTCTTCTGAAAAATTTGAAAAATTTCAGGTCGCACTCACCGACGCACCGACGCAAGTGAATCCAATTCATGTCTATAAAGTTCAACTGACATACTCATCTCACTGAAAATTATCACACAGATCAGAGACGCCAGGAAATCATCGATTAGGTAACAATGCCAAGTACGTTACAAATATGAATCAAGACCATTTATGGTCTTAGAGGTTCGGGTCCTCATAAATGTTAGAGAATCAACAATTAAAGCAAGAAACTGGACACAAAAAGATTTCGTTTGAAAACCCGACACTTCAAACGAAATTGTCCAGTAATTGTGATACTGTTACTTTAATGGTTATCATGATGTCTTGTGCTAATAGCATGTTGATTTGATTCTCTAGTGTTTATGTGTGCACCTCTTGAACCTCGTAAAACAATTGAATATGTTAACTAACGTAGTACTTTAGGAGCCCCAAGAACCTACTCTAAGACCTACTCTACTCCAAAGAGACCATTCGAGTCTTCTCGTTTGGACGCCGAATTGAAAATTGCCGGTGAATATGGTTTGAGAAACAAGAGAGAAATTTACAGAATTACTTTCCAATTGTCTAAGATTCGTCGTGCTGCCAGAGAATTGTTGACCAAGGACGAAAAAGACCAAAAGAGATTATTCGAAGGTAATGCCTTGATCAGAAGATTGGTCAGAGTGGGTGTCTTGTCTGAAGACAAAAAGAAGCTCGATTATGTCTTGGCCTTGAAACCAGAAGATTTCTTGGAAAGAAGATTGCAAACTCAAGTTTACAAGTTGGGTTTGGCTAAGTCCATCCACCACGCTAGAGTTTTGATCACCCAAAGACACATTGCCGTCGGTAAGCAAATCGTTAACGTCCCATCTTTCGTTGTTAGATTGGACTCTGAAAAGCACATCGATTTCGCTCCATCCTCTCCATTCGGTGGTGGTAGACCAGGTAGAGTCGCCAGAAGAAACGCCGCTAGAAAGGCTGAAAGCGGTGGTGGTGAAGAAGGTGGTGAAGAAAACGAAGAAGAAGAAGAATAAACAGATCGCTTGTAACTATAGTTATACCTTTTTGTTTTTGTTTTCTACTATTTTCAGTTATACACCATTTTCTGCTAAGCTTAGAAATGTAATTACTGACGCTGGTCGCTGTATAAGCTATGTATATTTAGAGTTTGAAATGATTTTTGTATCTGTTATTTCAAGCTCTGCAGCGGATGTAACAATGTTTCTATGCAATTTACTATCTTTGTACGCACTCTATAATAGTATATTGATAGGGGAATAATGGAAGGCTATTGATGTTTACAATTCTATGCATAAAATGTGTCAATCAGCGGAGAAGAAAAGAACCGATGAGGGATAGACTTCAAACAAATGACTGTTTTACATTCTGTACACCCATACATTCTGTTTAATTTTACTTTTTTCAATTTGAAAAGTTTTGTGCGTCGGTCCCGCAACGCGAACAGGTCGCTTTACCAGCTGGAAGGAACCACGAGGCGACACTCGGCGGAGCCTCTGGGACGGTGCCCTCCCACTGGACGTGCTGCCTCGCTGGGAAGACCTTCCACCTAGGGCAGTAGAGACTCTCCTCGCAGGCCGACGCTCTGCCTAACGCTACCGACTCTCTGCCACGCATCGCATCTCGCTGACTCTGAGGGATTGACCGGAAAGTTTCAGTCACTAGTGCAGAGAACTGGCTATTGCTCCAAAGGTGTAGTCAAATTTTGAACAATCTTCCAAGCTAACTCTTCTGGCTAGGGAACCCAAGGACGACAAGCAAAAATGGGTAAAGCGTATGTTCTAAATGGATTATTAGAAATATTGATGATAGTGATCATTGGTGGGAATCGTTTCCAAGTGTTTTGAATGGTAATACTAACAAATATGAAATAGACACGGTTACAGATCTCGTACTCGTTACATGTTCCAACGTGACTTCAGAAGACATGGTGCTCTGCCATTGTCTGCCTATCTGAAGGTCTACAAGGTTGGTGACATTGTCGATATCAAGGCCAATGGTGCTATCCAAAAGGGTATGCCTCACAAGGTCTACCAAGGTAAGACCGGTGTCATCTTCAACGTTACCAAGTCCGCTGTTGGTGTGATGATCAACAAGGTCGTTGGTGGTAGATGCATTCAAAAGAGAGTTAATGTCAGAATTGAACACATCAAACACTCCAAGTGCAGACAAGAATTTTTGCAAAGAGTTAAGGACAACGCTGCTAAGCGTGCTGCCGCTAAGGCTTCTGGTACCGCTGTCCAATTGAAGAGACAACCAGCTGGCCCAAGACCAGCTCACGTCATCTCTACTGAGGGTAACGTTCCACAAACTTTGGCTCCAGTTCCATACGAAACTTACATTTAAGCTAAGGGTACGGTACTGTCTATATCTTCATATCTAATTGTGTTTAATCAATTGTACACATATATCGTTTGGCCTCAATATCATAAACTACTAACTAGTGTTGCTGGTTCTGTTACTACTGGTGATGATCTTATCCATGTGATGGTGCGATGAGATGAGATGAGATGAGTTCAAAAAAATTTCACCTTTGAAAAAAATTCGAGCTCATATAGGTGACGATGAAAACAAGAGAAATCAAGGGAATCTTGGGAAATAGAGGTTGTTGAATTCTTCAGAGTCGAATTTAACGTATCAATAGTGTTCAACTGATTTACCGGAATTGTTTTGGCTTCTGAAACTAGCCCTTGTATTGAAGTAATCCTGTATTTATGATATAAAATTTCAAAAAATGCCCAAGAAATCGTTTCAAGATTGGGAGGAAAATGCCAAAAGATTAGAAAAGGAAGCCATTGAAGCTTCGCCATATCTGGCGAGTGATGAGAAAGGTTCCAATTTTAAAGATGCTGTCCCACCGGAGATAGAAGATCCAGCGGTAAAAGTAAATAACAGACAATTGCAACAACAACCGCCGCCAGTCAAACCATGGGTACACTTTGTTGCAGGTGGTATTGGTGGTATGGCAGGTTCAGTGGTAACCTGTCCCTTTGATTTGGTTAAAACAAGATTGCAAAGTGATGTCTATCAAAATATTTATAAGTCCAAGGCTATTTACAAAACAGGTACACCAACTCAGAGGGTTCTAAATTATATGGCACAGGCAGGCGTGCATTTTAAGGAAACATTCGGAATTTTAGGAAGTGTTTACAAGCAGGAAGGTTTTACAAGTTTATTTAAAGGGCTAGGACCTAATTTAATTGGTGTCATTCCAGCAAGAAGTATCAATTTTTTCACCTATGGTACTACAAAGGATATTTACTCAAGATATTTCAACGATGGTCAAGAGGCCGCTTGGATTCACCTTATGGCAGGTGCAACAGCAGGTTGGGCAACATCAACAGCTACAAATCCAATTTGGATGATCAAAACCAGATTACAACTGGATAAGGCTGGGAAGACCAAACAATATAAAAACTCATGGGATTGTATTAAAAGTATTATGAAGAATGAAGGTGTCCGTGGTATGTACAAGGGTCTAAGTGCCTCATATCTGGGATCTGTTGAAAGTATTTTACAATGGATCTTGTACGAACAGATGAAGCGTGTGATAAAGGAAAGATCAATTGAAAAGTTTGGTCATGACGAAAGGCACAAGAGTGTGTCTGAAAAGATCAAAGAATGGTGTCAAAGATCCGGTAGTGCTGGTTTAGCTAAATTAGTAGCAAGCATAGTCACTTATCCACACGAAGTGGTAAGGACAAGACTTAGACAAGCGCCATTGGAAAACGGTAAACCTAAATACACCGGTTTGATCCAATCCTTCAAAGTGATCATTAAGGAGGAAGGTTTTATCTCCATGTACAGTGGACTGACACCGCATTTGATGAGAACTGTGCCAAACAGTATTATTATGTTCGGTACATGGGAAATCGTCATAAAACTCCTATCGTAACGACATAAATATCTTATCGTCATGTAAATAATAACAATATCAGTACTAATAGAACAATAATAACGCTTGATTTTTAAAATTATCTCTCAATTGATAACAGTAACCTCTTCAGTTCCTTGGTTATTCGTTTCCTTATTTGCATTTTCACCTCTGTAAGTGTATCTTAAAACATCTTCAATTTGAAATGGCTTCGAGGGCTTCTTATGATTCGATAAGGTGATATTCATAGCATCACCATCTTCTCTAAAACTCTTGAAATCATGTTTCCTGTATTCACCGACAAGCGTCTGTAAGCACCATGTGGAAATATCTCTATCATTTTGTAACGACCTTTCCAGTTCACGATGTTCCATTGTATTTAAATCTAAATCTGACATATCCTTGGCGGTACTCATCAGCTCCTCCACTTCGGGAATATTCTTCTTTCTCAACAGTGTCGTTAACAGACCTTCATGGGACGTCGTGGGGAAGTTAGGCAAAGGATAGACCATTGTAGAGTCCAGTAATCCTTGGAAATGCTGCAGAGTGGACGTTACTGACATTATTTGTGATAGAGTAACGTTTAATTGTGATTGTAAAGTGTACCATTGTGGTAATTCTGCTCTCGAGAGCTCATCTCTAATCCTTCTCAATGAATGTGTCAGTTGAGCTAGCCTCATTCTGACCGCATCAACGGCTTGGGCTGGAACACCATCAAAATTGGGCTTAGCATCTTGCAAAGAATCACTGGGATCAACCATGTCTCTTTTATTATTCGTAGTGCGCTTATATATATACAGTTTAGTTATCGTCTAAGTTGTCTTGCACATAAAAACCTTCAAATACAACAAGATCAATTGATGACTGAGAAACCCAATCACGAGGAACTTGGATCCAAGAGTATTTTCTATGATCCTGAATGGAATCCCAAAGGTTTAGCACCACCAGGATTCAAAAATGTAGCCTACAATCCCGCAACATTTACAAGAAAGCAAAGTTCGTTACAAAGACATATGCTAGGAATTAATGCTGATCTGCCAGAGGAAAAAAAAAGAATGAATAAAAATGGAAGAGAATAATTTTCTTTATAATCTACGTAATGGAATATCTAATTCATGAAAAGTTAAATGTTGCTTGTGAGCCCCAATGTGCGGTTAATCGTCCCCTTATTTCAACTTGGCAAACAATTGTTCCACCTCAGAGATGGATTGTTGCAAGACTCTGTCTTGGAATTTTGGATTTTGTAATTCTGCTTGGACCTTAGAGATAACGCTTTGGGTCAATTGTTTCTGTTGCAATTGACGAACACTGGCTTCATATCTAACCCATGAGTCTAAGACAGATTTAGCTTCACGAGCTAATTCAACTTTTTGTTTCAATTCAAAAGCTTGAGCTTCCAATTGAACGGTTTCCTTTGAAACTTGGAACAGAACATTTGTGATATCTTGAACATTTTGCAATTCACCCACAGAGTTAATTCTTTGCTTAACAGCGTCAACGTGTTTAGTTCTGGATGCATTCAAAATATCTTGCACTTTTTTAACTCTAGCATCAGCCCAATCCTTGTAACCAGGAGCCAAGTATTTAGCGAAAAGAGCAGCAAATGTCAAGAAAGTACCTAACAAGATACTTTCATCGTTAACCACATACAATTCGTTGGAGATAGCGTAGACGATTGCAGCAGCGGAGGTACCCAAAATACCGGTCTTGGACAATGCACTGTTACCTGGCAATGCTTCAATGATTGAATTTGCCTTATTCTTTGGTTCTACTGGATTTGGAGTTGGTGTGGACATGTAACGTAGACCCATAACAGGAGATCTACGAGCAGCTAGACCTACCATAGGTCTAGCGGAAGCCTTCAAAGTCAATGCACGCAAGCTCATTTCTGGTACTGCTTATCCCTATGGATTTTAAAAAAGATAGGCCTTCCCAACGATAAAGTTTAACCTATTCTAACGGACGTTTTACTGTTAGGTGTACTACGTTAGCTTCCCTCCTCTCTTGCTTGTTAGGTTTTCCTCTCGAGGGAAGGCAAAAAAAAAATTAGTTCATGAAAAGCTCTGTATGATTGGCCTCCGGTCACGTGTATTTTGGTCACATGATATTCACGTGATACATTAGAAGATAATGATGCTTATTTATATTATAATCCAAGCTGCAGTATTCATGTTACTAGTCTGCTAGCAGGTTTCCACAGGTGTGTGGAGTTGTCATTGGCTACACTGCACATTAGCCACTTGTCGTGCGGACTCCAGGCGATGTCATTGACACCCAGCATGTGACCACCATGAGTGAAGAGTAATTGACCATTAGATGCGTTCCAAAGCTTGACTAATCCATCCTCTTGCCCACCTGTAGCTAGTACTGTTGGCAGTTGTGGGTTCCACTCAAGTGCAGACAGTGGGGATTCGCAGTTTATAGTTTTTATCGGATTATGCAATTTGCGAATATCCCATAGCTGTACCAACCCATCACCACTGGCGGTTGCCACTAATAATGGTTGCGATGGGTTGAATTTGGTACAGTTAATACCAGATGCATGATTTGTTGATGGGCCTGTTTGTGCAATGTTGCCATTTGTTCTCGTATCGAAAAGCGTCATTATATTATCTTCTCGAGCAATGGACAATAGACAATCGTGGGATGGCATCCACGAGACATCGTTAAACCCTTGGGACTCTGTATCGATAAAGTCAGCGGAGGGCTGGCTCATTATCGGATTTCTCTTTTCGAATTTCTTGATATCCCAGATACATAATTGGCCATTGGAGTAGGTTGACGCTAATATACCTTCAATTTGACGGTTCCAGTCTAATGCCACGGTTTCACCTATCGGCGAACCATTGTTGTTCGGCAGCAGTTGAGCTTCAAAAGGTCCTCTTAGATGAGATATAGGGCTTTTACCGCGCTTAGTCCTATCAAAGATGTAAACGCTACCGTCACTTGATGCTGTAGATATGAGGTCCGGGTTCTGTGGTAGATAGGTAGCTCTATTACAATCGCCGTGTGGGAAATTGATTGTCAATTGGATTTGTAAATTTTTAGGTGGTAACTTGGTGGAAAGATCGGGCTTAAACTCCATCTCATCCATGTCAAAATTGTTCAGGGACGACCAAGGTACATGTCTCAGCGTTGATATGCTTGCAATGGTGACATTTTCATCCTGTGGCAGTTGCGATGATGTGAAAGAGGTGAATAGTAGCCTATGAGTATCTGACGAAGTATCCAAGTCGGGGAAGAATTGACAGCTTAACGACGGCCATTTGAAGCTATTGGTATTTAAATAATCGTAGAGTAGTTTTGTGTTTTTCTTCCATAACGTATAACGTTGTTGGCGATCCTCTGGTATTGTCTCCATCTTGTACGTCTGTATGTGTGCTTATGTTTGGTGGACTATTAGGACTAAGCTTACATCGCCCGGAATCTATCGCTAACAACAGCACCAACTTAATATCTACACAGATCACGATTACCAATTATTCGTTTAATATTAACATAATTATAATAACAATAAAAAAAAAGAAACATACAATTTTTACGTAAAAGCGTTTAATCAGTTGAAAATTATCCTTAAGCCCATTGTTTGAATTGGTTGATTAAACCGTTGGTAGAACCATCGTGAGCGGAAATTGGATCGGAAGTATCCAATTCCTTACCGATGACCTTGGCCAAAACTTTACCCAATTCAACACCCCATTGGTCAAAGGAGTTGATGTTCCAGATAGCACCTTCAGTGAAAGTGACGTGTTCGTAGTAGGCAATCAAGGCACCCAAAGTAGCTGGAGTAATCTTTTGGGCCAAGATGGAAGTAGTTGGTCTGTTACCAGAGAAAACCTTGTGAGGAACTAGACCGCCAGTGGCACCTTCGCTCTTAACCTTGTCTTCATCTTTACCAACCATTAGAGCTTCAGCCTGTGCGAAGAAGTTGGAAGCCAACATTCTTTGGTGTAGGTTGTTTTCAATTGGGTTATGGGATTGAGCAGCAAGGATGAAATCTGCTGGGATAACCTTGGTACCTTGGTGAACCAATTGGAAGAAAGAATGTTGAGCATTAGTAGCTGGTTCACCAAATAGAATGGAACCAGTAGAGTAGTTGGTGAAAACATTACCTCTAGTAACAGATTTACCGTTGGATTCCATGGACAATTGCTGCAAATAAGCTGGGAATCTGTGCAAGTATTGATCAAATGGAGCCACCAAATGGGTTTGAGCGTCGTAGAAGTTGTTGTACCATACGGATAACAAACCACCCAACAATGGAATGTTGTCTTCTAGTGGTGTTTCGGTAAAGTGCTTGTCAACAGCTTCTGCACCCTTCAAGAATGACCAGAACTTGTCAAAACCGACGTAGATGGCAACAGAAAGACCAATGGCGGACCACACAGAGTAACGACCACCTACCCAGCTTTCAAAGCCAAACATGTTCTTGGTATCGATACCAAATTTAGCAACTTCTTCGGCGTTAGTAGATAGGGCAGCGAAGTGCTTTGCGATGTGAGATTTTTCACCACCAGCATGTTCCAGGAACCAGTTCTTGGCGGTGTTAGCGTTAGTGATAGTCTCAGCGGTGGTGAAGGTCTTGGATGCCACTAGGAAAAGTGTAGTTTCGGCATTCACGTTCTTCAGAGTTTCAGCAATGTGGGTACCGTCGATGTTAGAAACGTAATGGACCTTGATGTCAGTGGCGTAGTGCTTCAAAGCTTCAGAGACCATCACTGGACCCAAATCGGAACCACCGATACCGATGTTGACCACATCTGTGATCTTCTTACCGGTGAAACCCTTCCAAGCACCGGAACGAACTTGTTCGGAGAATTCCTTCATGTGGTTCAACACAGAGTGAACTTCAGGAGTCACATCCTCACCGTCAACCTTCATGGATTTGCCCTCGGTGTTTCTCAAGGCAACGTGGTATACAGCACGATCTTCAGTGAAGTTAATGTGTTCACCTGCGAACATGTTGTCTCTCAATTGAGTCACTTTGGCTTCCTTAGCCAATTGGACCAAGGCAGAGACAATTTCATCGTTGATCAAGTTCTTGGAGAAGTCAAATAGAATCTTAGAACCATCGTAGTTGTGGAAAGTCTTGCTGTATTTCTCGAATCTCTTTGGGTCCTTGCTGAACTCCTCTTTAACAGAGATGTTCTTACCTTGAGAACTGTGCAATTGTTGCAACTTTTCCCATGCAGGCAATTCGGTTGCTAATTTGAAATCAGAAAATGTGTTTGCAGAAGCCATCACGAATTAAAGTATTGTAAGAATTCTATAAGTATGACAGAACTGGCCGAATTTCTATCTATTCTCTTCTTCTGTCCTCTTCTCTATTACACGAATAGGATCCGCCTGTATACCTTTTCGAATAAGCGTGCCTCTCCCCCTTATATATAAATGTGTACGTACACGTTCGTTAGGGGTTACCTTACCTTACGTAACCTTCGGTTTATCCCCCTCAGGTGGAACGAGCGGACAGAAAATGGACTTTCGAGGGGTGACAAATTACAAAAATAAATTTTCTTCTCGAATGACCGGGTGACATGTGAGGGGTAAAAAAAATGGCTCCGAGATTTTCTGTGACTTCGGAGAAATTGCGTAGGAATAAAACTGGGGCGTACATGATGACAGCAGCCACAGCACGTGCATTTCACGTGTATGTAGATCTAGGCCCTCAATTGCTTGATAATACCGATCATCTCTTGGACATATTTGTCTTCATCTATCCCGGTCATTGAAGGTGCAGTACTTCTTTTCTCTCTTCTGCTAGGTTTCTGACTCTTTGTGCTACTGACACTTGCATTTGCATTTGCACTTGTATTTGCATCTAAAACTGAATTCGCGCTTGCACCTGCGCCAGCGCCAGCGCCAGCGCTAGCACTACTACCAGGACGTTTTGGATCAACGCTATTTGTCTCTCCGTTCCCAGTTGGGCGGCCTCCTACATGGCTAAAACCATTACTCATGGCTTTGTCCATTCTAACTCCGAAATCCCTAGCACTTTCAGTATCGTTTCCATTAATGTCTCTTTCTTCTTCTAATAGCGCATCTCTATCACGCATCATTGTTAACAGTTGGGAATGCGCCTCTCTTAGTTTACTTAACTGTTCCTCAAAACCCGGTGGGAAACCATCATACAGGTTCATGCTACTTGCCAATTTTTTAACATCATCGAGGGCGTCAATTTGGGTCCATAGCCTGTCTTGATTATCTGCAATCGGTGTAGTCTCCAATTTACCGTAGTGATCTTCACCATGTATACTCTTGATATCGATATCATCTGAATTTAAATTTCTTGACTGTGCATCCGTTTCAGGCATGCTATGTGAAGAATTGGATTGACCGCTTTCATTATCACCTTCTTGACCGTTGGAAAGATCTTCGTATTGGAAAGCTGCCGCTAGATTGTGTGGTGGTCCAGTAAACTCATCAGTTGAGACATGATGCGGCCGGAATCGTGAAGTCTTGTAGGCATGCCCTTCATCAGTATTTTCGGTTCTTCCTGAATCTAAGTGTTTAGTTGAGCCACTCCTACTACCTCCCCTATCACTGTCTGCGAATTTACCTTGGCTAACAGAGCCGTAAAATGGACCCCCCTGTTGTAATGTTCTTGGAACATATCTGTAAAAAGCGGTATCTGTCTCTTCCTCTTCTTCAGCTGTGGGAACAGGTCTTACAGATGATGCGGTACTATGCATAGTCTTAGAGCTTCTCATAGGGTTATGTATGTGGTTTTTGTAGTTTAGATATTTATGTTAATGGGGCTGATGATAATAACTTCTTCAATGCACAAAACTCATGTTGACATGGAAAGGAAATGATGGGGGAGCATAAAAAGGAACCATGGAAAAGAATATTGTGGATTCGTCAAGATTATCCTGATAATTATACAGATCCTGAATTTATTAGACATGCACAAAGGCTACGATATAAGGGTAAATACGCATGGCCATCACCGACATCAGCGACACCAGTGGTACAGGTAAGAACAGATTTGGTACTTTTTTACAACAAACTGCTCAGCACTTCACTTGTATTCATTGCATTCAATTTCATCTATCATTATAAAGTGGATCCACTACCTTATACCATAGCTCTGACTGTATTCATTCTGTATTTGAGTTGGAAATCAACACGACGCTGGGTCGATTTGAGATCATCTCTTGTCATTACATTTGCCATGTTAACATTATCACCGGTTCTAAAATCGTTATCCAAGACAACTGCATCTAATTCCATCTGGACTCTTGCCTTTTGGTTAACACTGGCGTATGTGGGATCTATGTCACCAAATTCGGCATCCCAAACTTCGAATCTATCGACGAATCTTCTTCTGGCAATCGTTACGGTCTTAGCATCAAGATTAAATTCTTCTACTCAAGTTTTCTGTTTCCTCTTCATATGCATTCAGCTTAATCTAATTCTACCTAAGTTGGTCGTGTTTAATACTAGGTTATATGCGCTTGTATTAAGCACAATCGTATTTACCTATGTCATTCTAGCATTGGGGTTATCGTACGCCGTTGTTGCCTGGTGCCTATCATCCTTTTACATCTTCGTATTACCTCAGTGGTTTGTATATTGGCAAACCAATTACCGCGGCTACGAGGCATCGCTTTCAAGGGTATGGGAATCTCAAAGACCTATACTAGACTAATGGACATATATTAATAATAGTACTATTATACAGACATTCTATACAACTTTTTTTTTCTGTCGTTTTTTCAATCTCTATATGCACCACCCGCTAGTGCCAGATTACTTCTTGTAAACTTAACTTTAAACACTGGAGTCTTCTTTGTGTAGAACGAAGCTACAAGATCATTAGTTGGTATAACGGTTCTCCTTCTACCATATTCTTTAATGTCTTGATTGATAGAACCTGTAACATCGCCCAAATAACCAACGAATGCTTGCTCTGGTTCGGGACCTGATTCTGTAGTAGCTTTCTTGAGATCCCAGACTCGCACTGAATGGTCTGCACCACCACTAATTAGCGCATTACCTTCTTTACAGTACGCTAGAGAATAAATAGCATTTTTACCATGACCACGCATTTGCTTCAAACGTTTACCTGTACCAATATCCCAGACGTTAATAATACCATCTTCACTACCTGTTGATAACCATCTTCCATCGGGAGAAACGCACGTAGAAATGACCGGTGCAGTCAATCCAAGGAATAATCTTACGCAGTCACCAGTAGCAATATCCCACATTCTACAGGTCTTATCACTGGAACCTGTAAAGAGGTAACAACCATTAGGATGGAATGATACACAATCCACATCGTTTAAATGACCTGCAAAGATACGCAATGGGTAAATGTGATCACAAGACCATAATCTAGCGGTATGATCGTGAGAGGCAGTTGCAAAATAATGGCCTAACGGCGAAAATTTCACATCCCACACTGGATGATTATGACCTTTATAGCTAACTAAAGCACTGTGAGTATCCAACGACCACAATCGTACGGTTTTATCTTCGGAACTAGAGACCAAATAACGATTGTCAGGGCTGAAACTGGTGGAATACACTGTACCACTATGACCTACTAACGTCTTGGAAGTCGCATCTTCTGGTAAATCTGGATCATACCTGTTACCTAGTGGTGAACCATCCAGTGAAAATAATTTAATTTGACTATCTTGGAAACCTGCGGCGGCTAACCGGCAGTCGTCGCTAAACTCTAGACTAGTCATGTCTCTATTGGTATTGTGGAACGTATACATACAAACGCTCGGTAATGCCAATTGTAAATTGTCTAATTTTATAGCGTCTCTTGATTCCTTAACACGTTGAACTTCCAATTTAATATCGAGAGTAGTTTTTGGTGGTAATGGTAACGCATCAAGTGCTGGTGATTCCATGTTTGCATCCTCCAATTGAGGCTGTTGGGCTTTAGTCACAGGTTTTTTCTCTTCCGTTTTAGGTGTTGGAGCGGTTTCATTACTTTCCTCCTTTTCCTCAGTTTCACCGTCCTTATCATCAGTACCTTTATCATCAGTACCACTAGTCTCAGTTTTCTCACCATTTTCTTTGTCCTTCTCCTTTTCCTTTTCTTTCTCCTTTTCCTTCTCCCTCTCTTCTTCTTTGATATCTGGCGTAGGTTCTTCGTAAGGTTCATTGTTCATGACTTTGTATTCTTGCACAAGCGTATGTTTATCGGAGCGCTTCTCCTGTTCATCTCTGATTTTCAATTCAGTTTCAATTTCTTTTGAAAACTCTTGATCTCTTGGATATGGTCCCAACTTAACTTTAGCCGTGTTAATATCGCTATCATCAGCATTACCACTAGACTCGATCACTTTGATACCGTCGGCTAACTGATCCTTGGAAGTAACGGTATCGACAACGTTGGGATCCAAATGTTGATTTATTGCGCTAATAATAAGTGAACCACCGACACCTTCATTTTCATTGAGGAAATAAAGTAATAAGTTTAACGTCGTCCTGGAAATCGTTACTTTGTAACGGTTTGTATGGAACGCGTTTGCCACTTCATTTTCCTTGATATGATCCACGGAATTGACACTAAACAGCCTATTAATCTCTGAGCTGTGGTTAATCTTAAAATCTGGTGAAAATCTGTCAAAAAATCTCCTTGCGTGTAATGCATTCTTAGAGACAAGGATTAAAAACAAATAGATGAAAATCGGATACAGAATGTATTGCAGTTCCGGCTTGTAGATTTCTAACGATGAATCGACCCAATTTTTGAGCATTGAATAGGCTCTAATGTAATTCTCAGACGAGGTAGTTTCCTTTAATTGCTCCTCGCTAACCACAGCTGACGACGAGTCTCTCTTGGCGGGGATGGCCGGATTACTGACCGGTTTGGCATTCTTATCCACACCTGCTGGTGTTGTCTTTGGTTCAGGTAATTTACCAGTCTTCACATTGGCTGGTGACTGCTTATTGGGCGATGTTAAAGTACGTCCGCTTTCTGCTCTTAGCATTGCCTCAGTTCTATGGTAACCCTTCTTGTTGAGATACTCGAGAACGATTCTGTTCAAATCAGAAGCCGAGAAGGGACCATTGGGCCTTGGTTGACCTCTTTGCTGCTGGGATTGAGCTTGCTGGGATTGAGGCTGTTGAGATTGCGGTTGTTGTTGTTGCTGCTGCTGCTGTTGTTGCTGTTGAGACTGCCCTTGTGGAGGAGTCCCAGGTCTCTTCGAATTAGCATTTTGAGCCATTATCCCTGCTTTGTCTCTCTGTTTTCTCCCTTCTGTGCTTCTCTTTCCTTTAACTTGTTCATTTCATCTACTAACAACTAAACTCTGACTAAAAAATCTATCGCCCGTATAAACCAACGTCGAAATAAGAGAACGATTTCGAAGTCTGAACAAAAGTAAGTAACAAGCTCATATTCGTCTTCATGAGTATCCGTCCGAGTGTCTACCTCCATTCCATTGCCCCAAATTTCCAATGTCCCTCTTCACAAGGTTTCATCGACTTCTACCAGTACTCATCACGCTCATGGATACTGTTCTTTTCACATCCAAGTGACTTCACACCAATCTGTACGACAGAGATCGGTGCACTAGCTGCCTTACAAGATGAATTTAATGCACGTAACTGTAAATTACTCGGTCTTTCCACCAACGATGCTGAGACTCATCGCCAATGGCTGCTAGACATTCAGAGGATAACGGGTAGTCAAGTGCGCTTTCCGATTCTATGCGATGAATCTCGAAAGGTGTCAACAACATACGGCATGATAGATCTCTTACATTTCGATAGAGCTGGCAAGCCAATTCCTATGAGGTCCGTCTACATCATCGACCCCCACAAAAGAGTGAGATTGATACAGGCGTATCCACTGTCAACGGGCCGTAACACCGCGGAATTACTAAGATGTATAGATAGTCTACAAACTGTGGATGCGCACAATGGTAATATTATGACTCCTGTCAATTGGATTCCGGGGGATGACGTAGTGTTGGATCCAGATCTAGACACAATTTCACAGGGCGAAAAGTTTCCACATCATCGTTCCATCACCAACTATATGTATTTGAGCCCGCTTTGATTAGACTATAAGGAGGGGGGAACAATGCAGGATGGAGTTTGTTACTATTGAGATGATTATGATTATGATGACTTTGTGTGGCGGAACCGCACCACTATAAACTGCCTACCCACGCATAAAGTAGACATATTTTGATAACGACGCTAAAGACAGGCCGTAGGTTCGAAGCAGGTACTGTAAGGAGGAAAAGGTAAAGATAAAGAAAGACAATGGAAAAGAAAAGGGTAAAGGAAATATAAGAAACGACGGGGCTTAAGCCCAGCGGGAATGTCTAGGTTAGATTAGTTTAATTTAGTTTAACTTAGTTTAGTGCCAGGAAAGGGTGGCAGCAGCCACTATAGTAGTAATTATGCGTAGTAACAGGGCGTCCCGGAAACGGTCTTGGGAATGTTTTTATTAGATTCAATGGACATAGCAATGACTTGCCGTAAATATCGGAAATACGTGGATGAACAAGTAAATTTTGTACGTGTAAAAGCTCGTAGGTAGGTAGAACCGTCAGTACGTCCGTACGCGTGTGTGTTCTGATAGTGATGCGCTTCCCTGTCGTTAACAGTTTCAGATGAAGCCCCAAGATACGTTAAAATGCGCATCGGTTTAGCATGCATCATAATTGTTAGCATGCATCATAATTGTTAAGGAAGTGTATCTCAAAAAAATGAGGATGACTATTTACGTTTTCACCAAAGGGTTGAGTGTGATATGGTATTGATTTATAAAGAGAAAGTTTATTAACCTAATCGTCGTGATCTGGGGAAGTACGCTCAAAGGCAATCAAAGGAAAGGACGGCACAACTTGTCTTGCCTGGAGTTTTGACTTCATTTTCATTTTCTTCTTTTTTTTTATTCGTTTGGCATTGTTGCCGTTGTTGTTATAGTGGTAGTAGTGGAATGGAGGGGATACAGTTGATGGATTTTTCGCAGGAACTATCAATGCCTGTTGAAAGTCTATTGCAGCCAGGGTTTTTCGATACTTGGTGGTTGGACGCTGGCGACACGGAAAATGGACAAGACAGTATTACAAATTTTATGTCAGCGGCGCCTGCTTCGGCGCCAGCTACTGTCTCGGAGAGTGATTCAGCGATTGACCTGATCTCACCGCAGATCTTGATGCCCAAGCATCAAGATATACGCAATATGACAGTGCCACCGACCCCTGGACTTTCGTTGTTGGAGCAATTGCATATGGATCAGCCTTTAATGGGGGTAATTTCTAATAAGCATAAGAGGGGATATTACAGGTGTACACATTGTCCAGAGACGTTTTCGAATATATTTGAGTATGCGTCGCACATGGACGAATTTGATATTCGGCGAGAGTTCAAATGCCCTTTTCCATTGTGTCCATGGAAGATCTTGGGATTGCCACGGAGGCCGGACCTCCGTAGGCATTGTGCGATCCAGCACAAGGACCATCTGCCGGCGGATTTGAAAGAAATGTTGAATCTAAAGGATGAAACGTACCCTACCCTTAAATGCCCACATCAATACTGCGATAAAATATTCCACAGGAAGGATGCTTATAACAGACATATTGCGATAGTCCATGAGAAGATTGGATCGAGATTTAACAAGAGGATGTTTCAGATTTTAGCTGATTGTCCATTCGATAAGGAGTCGGATAGGAACAGGTACGTTAACACGAGGATGAAAAGCAGAAGACATAGTATTGCGATTGCTGGCATCCGCTGACGGTGTGGAGGATTAGAGGAACTTTTATTTTAGTAGTGCAAGAGGAAAGAAACGTTTATATATATACGTGTATATGTATATGTATATGTTCGAATGATATGTGTGTCACGTCAGCAAGCCGCTGGGAGGTCGAACCATTACGGGCCATGCGAGTAAGAACGGTTTTGGTTCTTTTCCAAAAGAACCTGCCGGAGGCATAGACTACGACTTGCAATTGGTATAGCAGTCGCTGTTGAGCGCCAGGTGTGTACTCTTTTTACGAATGTTTTCTCAGTAAGCTGTTGTATTCGATCTCGAACAGCAGCGTGGGCTGTAGGAGTAGAAGGAAAGCCACACCGGGAGAACAAAACAATAAATGGCATCAAGAGGGATTCTACTATGGAGTTCTAACTGTAGGCGATGTGGACGGTCCACGGGCACAGAGCAGCGATCCTAGCATGGAGGTCCGGTAGAGTATAATTTGTAAGGTAATCGTCATTAGTCAGGGACAAATCTAGATGGCTATGGGCTTGTCGATCACAATAAATAGCGGTGCCTATAGTAACGCTTGCATGTTGCCTATACGGACTGGAAGAAAAAGAAACGACGGTGGTCCCGGACAGACCAGTACACCCGGTGTCGGACATGGCCCCTGTTGGTCCGGACAGTTCCTCCTCCTCGTTGCGAAGTCGTCTTTTTTTTTCTTCTTTTCGCCTGGATTTCGTAACCCTTCGATGGACCAGTCCACCCCTGGAATCACATATATAAAGGGAACGAATCCGAAAAGATGTTCGTGTTAACTGCGGTTAGTTCTTTCGCGAAAGCGTTTAGCTTACTAAGAATCAACATCTCAAACAACTCCGATTCATAATGTCTGGTCAGCCAGCTCAAAAGAAGCAAAAGCTTTCATCATTAGATCAATTGAAATCCACTGGTACTTTCGTTGTCGCAGACAGTGGTGATTTTGCATCAATAGCTAAATACCAACCACAAGACTCTACCACCAACCCATCTTTGATCCTAGCTGCTGTCAAGAGTCCACAATACAGTAAACTACTGGATGTTGCAGTTGCTTACGGTAAGGAAAACGGTAAGACCGTTGAAGAAAAAACCGAAAACGCTATCGACAGATTGTTGGTTGAATTCGGTAAGGAAATTCTAAAGATCGTTCCAGGTAGAGTCTCCACCGAAGTGGATGCTCGTCTATCTTTCGACAAGGAGGGTACCATCAAGAAGGCTCTACACATCATCGAATTGTACAAGTCTGTCGGTGTCGACCCTAAGAGAGTTTTGATCAAGATTGCCTCAACCTGGGAAGGTATCCAAGCCGCTCAGGAATTGGAAAAGGAACACGGCGTCCACGTCAACTTGACTCTACTGTTCTCTTTCCCTCAAGCTGTTGCTGCAGCTGAAGCCGGTGTCACTTTGGTCTCTCCATTCGTTGGTAGAATCATGGACTTTTACAAGGCAAAGACCGGTAAGACTTACTCTGGTGAAGAAGACCCAGGTGTTTTGTCTGTGCGTAGAATCTACAACTACTACAAGAAGCACGACTACAAGACTATTGTCATGGGTGCCTCCTTTAGAAATGTTGATGAAATCAAGGCTCTAGGTGGTGTTGATTTCTTGACCATTTCTCCAAATTTGTTGGATGAATTATACAACTCCCAGGAAACCGTTGACAAGGTCTTGGATGTTGAATCTGCAAAGAAAGCCGGTGATGACAAGGTCTCTTTCATCAACGACGAAGCTCTTTTCAGATACGAAGTTAACGACGACGCCATGGCTACTGACAAGTTGGCAGATGGTATTAGACGTTTCTCCCACGATATCGTTGCCTTGTGGGAAATCGTTGAGAAGAAGGTTTCCGCTTAAATTTAGAGTTCCTGCAATTAGATTTAACCTTCTTTCTTTATAGCGTGTATAGCATTAGTACGTATTAATGAAAATTTCGTTATATGCGAATTGGTTCTACTTGGACATGCCGTATCCTTGCTCTTGTTCTGGATGGCATTTGGCTTTGCTGTAGCTGTAGGACTTTAGTCCTTCTTGCAGGTCTTGCTGGTCCTGCTGGTTTCGCTGGTCTTCCTATCGGTAGCGTTCGGGGGGTTTTGAATGGTCTCATAGGTAACGCTAATGAAGGCTTCTCATCCAGTGATGTGATAGCAACGACAAATCTGCTGCAGAATTGAAATTCCTGATTGAATTTTTTCGGGTCTAACCATCTCCCCATTTCTCTTTTGACACTCAACTTTGAACCATCTTCATCGCAAAGTGCAACTTTGCCATCGCTGCGTAGCTTCAATTTGCCATCATGCCAACATTTGTGCTTCTTACGAATTTGGTCATTAGAATACTGACACTCGTATTCACCCCCCATGGCCCATGGATTGAGTTGCCACTCCTCTAGATTTGCGTTACTGTCATTACAATTTACTATGTAATACTATGCTATTACGACGCGGGTGACCGAAGCCAAAACTAAAACTAAATCGAACTACTCGGCACCAAGACTAACACCAAACCCAACCGCAATACCTGCGAAGATTCCTAACGTCTCAATTATACCCAGGATGAGGCATAGCCATCTAAACCATCTTACACTGATATCCCAAAGGAACCCCTTCCAAATCCTTGCTCTATAACTTGGATGCGTAATCAACTTAATAATCCTAAAATCAGAAAATCCAAGCTTATGACCAGCTGCTATCATAAAAAAGAATGGTGGAAATAGGATGCATGTAAATATCACCAATAAAACTCTCCAAATGCTGAATTTTTGCCAAAAGTTTATTGGGATTTTGGAATCAATTGCATTTGAATCTACCCTTTGGAATGGCATCGTTTTGGGCACGTAACCTTTATCATTGTGGTAACTAGTATCGTCGCAACTTGAGTTATTGTTGTGAATTGAATTGTCATCATCATCATCATTGTTATCATTATCATTATCATTATCATTATTGTCATCGTCATCATTATCATTATCATTACTATTATCACCAGATAATCCTGTTTTTCTCTTTAGCTCTTCTTGAAATTGTTTCAATACTTCCAATGCCAGATCCACTTGTGAATAAGTTAAACCTTCAGATCTTGAAGTTGGTCGCGAACGCTCGATCGGTTTAACTTGTGCAGGCTCTGGTCTTTGAGGAGTTGGCGAAATTGATTGCGGTTCCTCCACTGGCACTTCCTCCTGTTCCTCTAGCTGCTTCGGGATTTCCTGCTGGCCTACTCTTGGACTCCCCACCGATCGAAGTACTGGAATTTCTGTACCGGTATAATCAGGAGCTGCTGGAATCAATATCTTACTCAACAGTGATAGATTTCGAGGAACATGTTTTTTCTTACTTTCATCTTGAGGTGAAGTGGATTCTCTTTGGGATATCTTTAAATCATGAAGAATGAACCCTTCTGATCGAAGTCTTGTACCATAACTTCCGGGTGGTATATCTCTTTGAGCTTCAGTTTCTAACTCTTCGACCCTTCGATCTATATCAATATCTGACGGCTCAATTCTGGATGAGGTTGCCTCAATAGGCGGATATTGAATCGACGACCTGGACGGCAGCGAGTCTCTTTCATTGATTAATATTGATGTGGAAATAGTCTGCCGAGTTTCGTTGGAATCTTCGTTACTCGTATCTATTTCACAAGCGGCATCTTCAAATCTTTGATTAAGACTATCCTTTATGGAACTCTCTATACTTTGGGTATCCATTTTAATGTGAGGGGGTTCATCGAGCGGAGGAATCTGGCGCTCATTATCAAATTCTGCCGCTGGTTGCAGCGGTTGTTCCTGTTCATCTCTATCATTATATTTGGGTTTATGAGGGTATCGATCATAATTTTCTAAATCTGATTGGTTTTCACCGGTACGACATGAACTGTTCTCATCTGGTCCTTCTGCAATGACAGACGGGAGTGGTCGATTAATATGTGTAAATGCAGCTACACCGGCATTGAAGTTTTGTAAATCTTCTGATGATTGGCCTGAATAAGCACTATCGTTAACAGTACGATAAGCTACTACACCAGGACTTAGATTCGTTATATATTCATGATTTGTATTCTCACTGTGATCAGCTTGTTCATTCGTCGCACCACTTCTATCTGCAATTGCTGCTTGTGAACTTATATCTTCTGCACTACTGTTCAAATCCGATGGTGTAGGTGGTACAGTTAATCTGGTATCGTCTAAGTAAACACTAAGTCCTCTTCTACTTCCTTCGTCATCGGGACCTTGCCCGTCAAAATCCTCGACAAAGAATGAACGGTGAGGATTAACTGTCGGTCGTGATATATCTGTACTGTATGTGGAAGAAGAATCGCTATTCCCAGTATATGATTGCCATGTTTTTGGCATCGTTAAATTTCTAATAGTCCCTTCAATCAGGAGGAAAAGAGATAGCTAGGGCTAATTATTACCGTCACCTTTACCTCTGTCTTGATTGTAGTTCCAGCTTGCAATGAAATCTCAAGGAAATGTGATATCATTGGATTTTAAGACATTATAATAAGATGAAATATATTCGAGTGTTTGGATATCTTTGCAATGAGCTGAAAAGTCCAACCGTCCGGACATGTCACATAATTGACATTCATTAGGGACATTAATGGAACGAAATGAAGAATTCTCCGCGTAGATTCTCCATTGACGAGAACATTATCCAAAAGCTTGCTAATTTACTGAATTTGTGTAAATATTTATCTATTTACATTCTAACTCATTTTGGTAATTAGTAAACATATAGGCATTGTTATCGTTGGTGTTTATCTTCGCTGGTGTTTTTTTTCTTCTTCACCGAACTTCAATTGTTTGAAGTTCTACCAGCACAATAGCATATTGACAATACAGAAGGTCGTCATAGCACCAGCAGGCTTCTCGAAGTATATGTAATTCATTCTTTTATCAAAAGCAATAACAATAGTAAAATAAAAAAAAAAAGGAACATTTCCTATCCCTTACGCTCTTAGGCTGTAATATCTATACATACCGCGTTCTATACAGCCAAAAACTTGGTATTCATCAATTACTTGGAAATGTAATTGATATTTGAGTGTTGTTTCCTGGTCATTTGGATTATAAACAAATTCTTGTGGATGTGCATAATAGTAATTTTGCAATTTCCTTAGAGGCAGTAATATAGACGCCGATGAATCCAATGCTGAATGTCTGTGGTGAAGAGATGGTGGTCTTGACCTCTGTAGATTTAACTGGGACCTCCTTCTCTGTAGACTGGGGTCGTTCAAATATTCTTCATCGTTCTCCTCAACTTCTTCACCAATACTGGGGGGTATTGAAGGTTCTGGTAGCGGATCCATTATATCTGACTCCATGAATCTTGAGTGTAGGTCATGGATAGATCTATCCCAATAGAGACCGCTTCTCATTCTTCCTAGACTTGTGGTACGTGAAAATGTTGTTGAACTTGCACTTGCACTGTAAGTATCTGAAACGTTATCGTCATCGAATTCCTGTTCTTCATCTTCATCCTCATCCTCTTCCATTATAGCATCGCTCAGCGATGCTCCGTCTTCCTGCTCATGGTTAGATACAACTCTCCAACCACCTGGTGGTAACATAGGAGTTATAATCGGGGTTGATCTACTACCCAACGTAACCCCACCATTTCTTGTGAAAAATTGTGAAATTGGGGGTTTCAAATCTCTATAGCATTTCTTCCTTCTAACACCGCTAAGTGGGATAAATCCACAACCAAGCATGATTTTATTTTGAGCAAATTTGAGGAAATCTGGTTGTTTAACAATCTCAATTATTTTATTACCCTCTGAATCGTACCTGGTCACATTCCCTGTAGTTTGTAAATCATCTCTGTTTAAATACGGATCTGTTTTATAGATCCAGTACCTTCTACCATATGATGAACCGATATAACATTTCCATTTGATAACTTCCGCATCCGCTGTATCCTTCAAAAAGGAGTTGGGATTTTTAAAATGTAAGACTGTAATTTCATGTCTTGAATTTGATTTTTCGATCATTTGCCATGCATCAAATGATACCTCTAAGCAGACTAAACTTGGCGAACATGTATAAAGAGCAGAATCCTGAATTGTCCATCTGTTCACGTATGAATTGTTGCAAACGTTTAAAAATTTCAACTGTTGCATGTTTTGATCCTCGTGTAACCACCAATTATCTGACATCGTATCGGGGGAAATTGGCGTTAGAAATTCACATAGTTTGGGTACCGGAATATTATTTCCTGCAATGCTTAAACTTTTTAATTTGGGGAAGTTCCATTTAATAAATGTTAATGCATCATGACATTGGAAATAGAATGTGGATCTCGTAACAGTGGTGTCATTAGATTCATGTAGTGACATACCGCTCAAATTCAAATATTGTAAAGTCTTATTGTGTCCATACTGGCATAGTTTTTTTAAAAGGAAAAGTGTGTGCACTTCAGACCACGAAGATGAATGCGGCATTGTATAAAGATTTAACCATTCTAATGTTGCTAAATTGTTTTCATCAGTTACAGCTGGATGATAGCTGAAAAACTCTAGAATCGCTCTTGGAGATAATTTCAAACACATGGCTAATGATAAATGTGTTAAATTTTTGAGATGAGGTATCTTATTGAGTAAAATGTCGTCATCAATGGAAGTATGAGATAAATCCAATTTTTGTAACTCTGGTAACATCCTAAGCATTCTACCGAGAACATATGAAGGTAAATCTGTGCAATCATTAAGTCCCAAACAAGTTATTTGGTAATTCTCTTCGATGGGTAAATCAATTTGTCTTTCTTTGTCAAATCGATACAATTTATCAAGTGATACAATACAACTCTCTGTGAATCTTGCACCTGAACAACCACAAAAATCCAATACACTTAAAACAGTCCCAGGCCGCAGTAGAAAATATATGATATTTTCATCGAGGTCATCTTGAATATGTTCACATGCCAAAAATTCTCTTAGTGTAAACTTGGTCAAATGCAAAAACTCCAATAAAGTTTCATTGGTTAAGTTTTTGATCATTTTATTCATTTCACCGGTTCTACCTAGTCCAATTGATGTTAACTCTTGGAAATCTACAATCTGCACAGCATTTCGCAGTTCCCTATGCTCTTTCAATGTGTTTAAAAGGTGATGAAATCTTCTTGCCGTGGTCAAGTTACAATATCTATAGATAAGAACCTGACAAATATGTGAGAATGCCTTATTAACAGTCAAATTACTATTGATGAATGTTCTAAAATTTTCGTTAAACTTTTCAGCATTATTAGGATAATCACTACTCATTAAATCCCTAAACTGATAGGATAGAATTTGGTAAAGAATCTCTGGTGGCCATGACATGACGGGAGCTTTAATGCTTGAGGATCACCAGTGTTTGAAAATCTAATGGGACTTGCGGCGGCTGTGATAAAGTCCTTTACTCTGTAAATCTCATTTGTTGTTAGTGATGAAGATGACGACGATTTTTTTACTGAAGAGCTCATCGGGTCCAACCTTACCTGAAAAACACCTTTAAAGTTCAACTATTATATAACAATATATAAACAGAATAGCATAAAGTAAAATCTACTGACAAGTTAATTAAGAACGACAAATATGCTCTTCGGCCTCCATTAATCTGTGCGTTTCATAATTTCATCATATAACATCGCTTTCAAAACGTCTATTGAAATTTCACCATCTTCATTGGGCTTTTTAATTTCATTGTCGATTTTCCAGAAGTCATCCTCCAAGTTTAATGGTGGGTATTCAGGTTCATCCTCCGGATCGTGATACATCGCCAAATATGGATGGTTTAATGCTTCTGCAGCACTAATTCTTTTATTTGGATTAAATGCTAACATTCTATCCAAAAGATCAACCATATCAGGATTTAGATTTTGCTTCCCCAGCACAACATCCCACGGTAGTTTTGCCTTCAAAGGCAAATTAGAAATGTACTCCTTGGCTCTTTGAGATTTGATCGATTCAAAGTCCTCATAAGTGGGTGAACCCACCACTTCCAAGATTAACCACAACTGATGGTGATAATCTCTACCGGGGAAAAGTGGTTTACCTGACACCAATTCTGCCAATATGCACCCACACGACCATATATCCATTGCAGTCGTGTATTCTTGGAAAGTTAACATAATCTCAGGTGCTCTATACCAACGTGTAGCCACATATTCTGTCATAAACCCTACCAAGGTCTCTCTTGAATCGCTACTGCTTGCTAGGCATCTCGATAGACCAAAATCACAAACTTTTAAATCACAATTGGAATTTAACAACAGATTAGATGGTTTTAAATCCCTATGAATTACCTGAGCAGAATGAATCGATTTTAATGCTCTCAATATCTGATATGTGAAATATTGAATGTGATCATCGCTTAGGGGATTTGTAGAGATGTTGCTAATGATCCTCTGTAAATCTGTTTCCATCAACTCCTGTACCAGATACACGGCATTCATCTTATCAATGCTAGTCGGCCTGACTTTATCCAAAATGCTAATTATATTCTCATGGTCGTGGAAATAACTTAACAGTTTGATCTCACGTAGCGTTCTTGTAACGAACATATTCTTGCTAAATGGTTGAATCTTTTTAATGGCAACATAGATGCCAGTTGGCTTGTGGATTGCTGAACATACTGTCCCGTAGGCTCCCTCACCGATAAGAGCCACTAGTTGATATTGTGATGGGATATCAAAAGTAATGGTACGTGGCATCGATGGATTAATCACCAGTGATTCAGTGAAGGAATCCTCGAGGAGTAAGTATACAGACGCCCTCTATCTGATCCAAGCTCAGCGCTCAATCTCTTCTTATACTCACTGATCCACAATATCGTGGATAAGTTTCAAGGTTTCACCTGTATTAGAAATAGAAACTGTAAAATTCCTGACCACGATAAACCTAGAATGTAATGTCTTAGTACGAATCGACACGGTACACGAAATTAACCCTGATCTTAAACTTCCTAATATGACGAGAACTCGAATTTATTTCATTCACATGAATTGTGGATCTACGGTGGTCGTGTCAGAATTAGAGGTCCATTGAGTTTCGATGGCGATAACAATGGTACAGTTCTTTTCTTCATTACGTGTATAACTTGGCACAAGAATACGGTGATGGGATTCCGTAGAATTATCAAGCCGGGAAACATAATTGCAAGATAAATTCCCAGTGATTCAATTGCAGAAAAAAGAGCAGTTAAAGATGCATATGTACCTTCTGGGGTTGGTAGCTTCGTAGTTGGTAGTGAGTCACACCAGAGATTTTTCACTTGAAAAAAGTTGCATTATATAAAGACGATGAGATGGAATACACTACGACAGGAAAAATGGTTGTGAAAACCAAAAAATCGAATTGATATGGCTGTTACGATTGTCGGTGGTGGTATTGTCGGCTTGTATACTGCTTATTGTCTAACGGAATTTAGTCAATTGCCTGGATCACAGATATGTGTCGTTGGTAAGTATTTGCCCGGTGATCAATCTGCTAATGGGTATACATCACCATGGGCAGGTGGTAATTGGTCTTGTATTTCACCCAATGATGAAAATACGTTGTTTCATGATAGATTTACCTATGAGAATTTAAGTCAATTGCAGAGGAAGCTTTTATCACATTTCAAAGGTCGCGATGATGAATGGCTAGGTCTTGCAAGAAGACCTACACGAGAATTTTGGGATTACACTCCCAACGAACTCAAGATAGGGTCCCTTTCGAGCTATTTAGAAGATTATCAGGAGCTTAAATCCCAGGAGCTGCCCGACGGCGCTTCTTTCGGAATTTCATTCAAAACGTGGAATTTTAACTGTCCAGTATTCTTATACAATTTTGCACAGTTCCTGAAGAGCAAGGGAATTAAATTCGTTAAGGCTGAACTGACTCATTTGGCCCAAGCCACTTCATTTGTCAATGAAGATTCCACTGGCGATAAAGTCGTTTTCAATTGTACAGGACTTGGTGCTCATGATTTAGGTGGTGTTAAAGACCACAGAGTCTATCCTGCAAGAGGACAGGTTGTCGTTGTGAGAGCTCCCGACATTAACGAGAATTGTTTAAGGTGGGGTAAAAATTATGCTACTTATATCATCCCCAGACCAGGTCCCCTCAAGGAATTGGTTCTTGGTGGATTTCTACAGGTGGACAATTGGAATGCTCAAGACACTTCGCTAGAAGAATCTGAAGATATCTTGACGAGAACTACTCAATTGCTACCTAAACTAGGTGATAAGGATAAATTGCAGATTCTAAGAGTTGCTGCAGGATTACGTCCTTCTAGATATGGTGGCGCTCGTATTGAGGAAGAAGCTCAAGATGGTGTTCTTATAGTGCACAATTATGGTGCTTCTGGCTACGGCTACCAAGCTGGTCTTGGAATGGGCTATAGAGCAGTTAAATTAGCCTTCTCAGGATCCAAATTATAAGAATCTTTTATACTTTCCATATTCTATAGTACTCCTAATGGTTGTAAATTGAATTATCATCGAGAGACCGAACTGGGTCGATTTAACCGAACTACCTAGACATATTTAAAGGAGCGACCTTATTTCATCTCGAAGGGAACAACCGAAAACCTCCGCTAGGTAAATCCAATACGCTACGATACACAAGACTATGTCCAAGATTTTGTCACAGAAGATCAAGGTTGCACTAGTGCAATTGGCAGCAGGTACACCTGATAAGGCGTACAATTTGCAGAAGGCTAAAACACTTATAGAGAAAGCTGTTCATGATGAGCCAAGTACGAAGTTAGTTGTATTGCCAGAATGTTTCAACTCACCCTATGCAACCGATAAATTTAGAGCTTATTCTGAAGTTATTAGACCTGATTCAGAATCCTACAAGGCCTTATCACAGTTGGCTCAAAAATTAAAAATCGTACTAGTAGGTGGATCAATTCCTGAATTAGAACCAGAAACTGATCACATTTACAACACCTGTATGATATTTAATGAAAATGGTGAACTATTAGACAAGCATCGTAAGGCGCATCTTTTCGACATTGATATCCCTAATGGTATAAGGTTTAAAGAAAGTGATACCTTGAGTGCAGGTGAAAAAAATACTTTAGTCACAAGTGAATACGGTAAATTTGGTGTTGGTATCTGTTACGACATGAGGTTCCCAGAGTTAGCCATGCAATCTGCACGTAAAGGCGCATTTGCTATGATTTATCCGGGTGCATTCAATACTGTAACTGGACCATTACATTGGAAATTATTAGCAAGATCGAGAGCTATTGATAACCAAGTCTACACCCTACTCTGCTCACCTGCTCGTGATTTAGAGAGTAGTTATCACGCGTACGGGCATTCATTGGTTGTTGATCCAAAAGGTAACGTTCTAACTGAAGCTGGTGAAGGCGAAGAAATCGTTTATGCAGATCTAGATCCCGAAGCCATCGATCAATTCCGTGCTGGTATTCCTATTACGACGCAAAGAAGATTCGATATCTATCCAGACGTGTCTAAATAATGTGAGTATAAATACATAGAGAAGGAACAGGTGGCCCGTTTTATGGGATATTCAGATCTGTCATTAACTAGCAGGACCTAAGCGAGAAAACTGACACATATACAAGAGGTTAAGAAAACAAAAGGTATAGTAGTACCACCGCGCATACCGAAAGGTACGCAATGTTATGACTAAGTCACATGAGCTAAGGGGTGCGTATAATCATCCAGAAATACAAAGCAAACTTATACTGACAATTTGGCCGAGTGGTTAAGGCGAAAGATTAGAAATCTTTTGGGCTCTGCCCGCGCAGGTTCGAATCCTGCAGTTGTCGTTATTTTTTTCATTTTTTCAGTTTTTTTACTCTTAAACACGCAGTAGATTCAAACAATACACTATTACTTTTGAATGCCTGTTATGCCTACTTACCATACAACTTCTTCACTTTCTACAAACCAACAAATCTAAATAGATAATCTTTTTTTGCTTTTTTTCTTGCTTTAATTTATTTAATTAAAAAAAAAAAAAATTTGGACGATTCATTCGGTCCCTTCAGCTAATTTGAGCAGGGCCTGTAATACCTGGGATTGAGATTCTCAATCTGTGAGTGACCGGAAGTTTTGGTACCACTGCAACAAATGTGGTTAATAGTAGATTTAACATGAATAACTGTAGATCGTAATGAGCATAGTGTGTACTGACCAAAAACAACGCTATTGGTACCAACACCAAAAACTTTCTTGACGGAGTGTAAAGAGTTTCATCATTAATCTGTTCCCACATAGTTAGATTATCATATGCACCACCATTAAAATCAAATGGAGTCCCCTTGATCAAATGGAACATGACGTACGACCCAATAACATAAGACGTATTTGTTAACGTCCACGACCATTCGGCTGTAACCCCCGGTAATAAATCATAAAATAGTTTCAAAAGTACAATAATGACGATATGAATAATCCAAGCTCCTCTTTGATCAACCCATGTTGCATTCATGTTTGGTAGTAACTGCTGGTCATTTTCATCTTCAAACGTCTCTGGTTCGACATGGGATATTATACTCGACGAACGCCTCCTTCTATGATCTTTAACCGGTTCACCCATTAATTTACCATTATGTCCTCCTGATGGAAATGGTTTCAACGACTGATCTCGTGAATATCCATTGGTATAGGAACTCTGCCTCGTAAGGGAAGGTGGTTCTGGTGTCATCTTATTAGAATTCTGATATCTGTTATTTGAGATTCTGCTTTTTTTTAAAGTTGTCCAATCTCAACTCCTACTAACTGAAGAAACCCTATATATATGGATTATGTTGTTAAAAATGGTTACTTGCTAGTAATCTCTTCCTATGCTTTAATTTTTTTTTTCACCTATCAGGGCTGTATAATGTATGTGTCTTCTAAGAGCTTTTCTTTCTTACGAGGCTTACGGAAACGGGAATGCCACCGCGATTCAGCACATGAGATATTTTTTTCTTTTTCCTTCTTATTGTTTCGTCCGGTCACATCTGAGGGTAACACCACGTGAAATGTGCGTGTTTTCTACAGGTGAGGGTGACGTAAGACAGCAAAAAAAGCTTACGCATGACAATTGGAATCGCTCCGATGGTATAGCAACGAAGATAAAATATACAATTTTCCTTTCCGTGATAGTTTAATGGTTAGAATGGGCGCTTGTCGCGTGCCAGATCGGGGTTCAATTCCCCGTCGCGGAGATTTGTTTTTTCTCGATCCAAACCGATCGGAGATGTAAGGATGTTTCTCGTCGTTCCCCAACGTTTCCCGCCGTATCCATCACCTTCTACGTGAATCAACTGTTGAATTTCTGACAATGTGTTCCCTAAGCGTCTACTTAACTGCCTGTCTACTACGTATTACATTTGGATCCTCATACTAGTAGAGATACACATACTAGTATCTCAAGCACAACAGTATCGTCCAGTCTCAACGCCGCCATGGTATCACAATTATTTGAACAGAAAGCTAAGCAAGCTAACGAATTGCCCTCCAAGCCTGACACTGATGAATTGTTAAAGCTATACGCTCTGTACAAGCAGGCAACCGTCGGTGACAACAATAAGGAAAAGCCTGGTATTTTCAACATGAAGGATCGCTACAAGTGGGACTCATGGGAAGAATTGAAGGGTAAGTCGAAGGAAGATGCTGAGAAGGAGTACATCGAATTCGTTGAAGAATTACAGCAGAAGTACTCTCAATAGATCACGTGATAAAGGGTTTTGTACACGATCACGTGTATATCACATGGCCATATATATACCGATGTACGAAGTTTTTTTTTATAAAAAAAAAAAGTTTTTGGACAACTTTAACGACTAATTAACTCTTCAACAACAAACATAGCAAGACGTTTGCCACCCAAGAGTACATCAATATACTGAGCTATGTCTGCAGAATTAGCACAACTGTTGGAGGAGGTAATTCTGACTCCTGATCAATCGCTACGTGTAGCGAATGAAACGCAGTTGAAGAAACTTTCAAATGAGAATTTTTTGCAATTTGCAGGCCTTTTATCTAGTGTTTTAATCGACGAAAATGCGAGATTGGAGGCCCGTATATTGGCAGCATTGACACTTAAGAATGAATTGGTTGCTAAGGATTCCGTCAAGGCATCTCAATACGCTCAAAGATGGATTACCGTGGTGGATCCTGCTTCGAAAGATCAAATAAAGCTGAACACTGTTCAAGCTCTGTTAACCGGCGAACCCCGTGTTGCTAATGCAAGTGCTCAATTGATTGCTGCCATCGCCAATATCGAATTGCCAAGAGGCGAATGGGGGGATCTAATGAAAACCATGGTGGACAGTACCAATCCATCTCAACCTGAAAACGTTAAAAGAGCTTCTTTATTGACTTTAGGATACATCTGTGAAAGTGCTGACCCTCAGAGTCAAGTTCTAGTCTCTTCTTCCAATAGTATTCTAATTGCCATTGTCCAAGGTGCCCAATCCTCAGAACCTTCGGTTGCAGTGCGTCTGACTGCGTTGAATGCGTTGGCGGATTCGTTAGTATTTATTAAAAATAACATGGAGAGAGAAGGTGAAAGGAATTATTTGATGCAGGTGGTTTGTGAAGCTACTCAGGCTCCCGATACAACGATCCAGACTGCAGCATTTGGTTGTCTCTGCAAAATCATGTCACTTTACTACCCATTCATGAAACCTTACATGGAACAAGCGCTTTATGCGCTAACGATAGCCACAATGAGGTCTCCTGACGACAGGGTAGCCTCTATGGCGGTTGAGTTTTGGTCCACGATTTGTGAAGAAGAAATTGATATCGCCTACGAGCTAGCCCAATTCCCACAGTCCCCGCTACAAAGTTACAACTTTGCTCTAGCGTCCCTAAAGGAAGTGGTCCCCAATTTACTAAGTCTTCTAACTCGCCAGAACGAGGACCCTGAGGATGACGATTGGAACGTGTCCATGTCCGCAGGTGCTTGTTTACAACTATTTGCTCAAAATTGTGGTAATTACATCTTGGAACCGGTTTTACAATTTGTGGAACAAAATATTACCAGCGAAAACTGGCGTCAAAGAGAGGCCTCCGTAATGGCTTTCGGCTCTATTATGGACGGTCCCGATAGAACTCAAAGGACCTATTACATCCATCAAGCATTGCCAGCGATCTTCAACTTGATGACTGATCCTATGGTTCAAGTTAAAGAAACAGCAGCTTGGTGTGTTGGTAGAGTTGCAGATCTGGTGGTAGATGCTATTGATCCTCAACAACATCTGCCCAACGTCGTTCAGGCTTGTCTCCTTGGGTTACAAGATCACCCTAAGGTGGCCACTAACTGCGCATGGACTGTAATCAATCTGGTAGAACAACTAGCAGAACTAAGGCCGAGCCCCATCTATAACTACTACCCAGCACTTGTGGATGCCCTGATTAAGACTGCCAGCAGACCTGATAACGAATTTAACGCTAGAGCTTCAGCATTTTCAGCATTAACCACAATGGTTGAATATGCTACTGATACCGTTGCGGAAAGCTCAGCATCGATTTCTACCTTTATCATGGATAAATTGGGTCAAACTATGGGGTTAGATGAATCACAATTGACCATGGAAGATAGACAGAGTTTACAAGAGTTACAATCGAATGTTCTAACCGTTTTAGCTGCAGTGATAAGGAAATCTCCTGCTAGTGTGGAATCTGTGTCGGACATGTTGATGGACTTGTTCTTGAAGCTTTTGGATAAGAAGGATGCGTCTTACATTGAAGATGACGTGTTCTATGCTATTTCCGCATTAGCTTCATCCATGGGTAAGAATTTCGAGAAATACCTGGAGACTTTCTCACCATATTTGGTGAGAGCTTTAAATCAAGTAGATTCACAAGTCTCTATTACCGCCGTTGGATTCGTGGCAGATATCTCCAATTCCTTGGAAGAAGATTTCAAGAAGTATGCACCTGCGTTTATGAGCGTTTTGGGTCAAATGATTTCTGCTGAAAATGCCAAGAGGGAATTGAAACCAGCTGTTCTCGGTGTGTTTGGTGACATTGCCTCTAACGTGGGCCCAGACTTTACACCATATTTGAACGAAGTCATGGCATTATGCGTGGCCGCTCAGAACACAAAGCCTGAAAATGGTACTTTAGAAGCTTTGGATTATCAAATTAAAGTTTTAGAAGCTGTTCTTGACGCCTATGTGGGGACTGTTGCAGGTCTACGGAGTACGCCTGCTGCGCTTTTCCCTTACGTAGGAACAATTTTCCAATTCATCTCCTTATTAGCCGAAGATCCTCAGTTATATGGCGAAGATTCCACCGCAAGAGCGGCTGTCGGTATTGTTGGTGATATCGCCGCCATGTACCCTGACGGGTCCATAAAACAATTTTACGCGCAAGAATGGGTAACGGAATTTATCAAGAGAACTAGAAGTAACCAGACATTCAGCCAGTCTACAAAGGATACAGCTAGGTGGGCAAGAGAGCAGCAAAAACATCAACTTTCCTTGTGATTTCGCATTTTTTTCCCCATTTTTTCCTCATTTTCTCATTTTCTTTTTTCCTTTCTATTCCTCCTCCTCATCCTCGTCATTTTTTTCTCTTATTTCATTTTTCATGTTTTTATATTATTATCCTCACGACTATACATTTCTCATCATCCACTTTTTTGGTCTTTTTTTTTTTTTTTTTTTTTTTTTTTGGTCCTCTTTTTTTTTTTTTTGTTTTGTTGTGTTTTCTCGTTGTTTTTTTTTTGTTCTTCTTTTTCGTTTTTGGATTTCTGTTCTGCCTCGATCTTTTTTCGATTCACTATTCTCAAAGTCTGAAGTATTATCGGTATGCCGGTCGTACCAGGTAAGATATCAGCTCTTCGTGTTTATACGTACCAATGACAGTCGACGCCTTCGTAGTAACAATTTTCCATTGACCGGCTTTCTTGAATTTCTTGGTCAGTCCGATGGTATCGAAAAAAAAAAAACATACATAAGATCTTGACGTAACGAAACTTGCACTTGAACCAACTTCTGAAAGCGCTTATCGGTCTACCGGAGACTAAATTAAAGTCAATAGTATCCCATGTCTTTTAATCCTAACCTCATTCCCTTTGATGATACCTACATCCTCTACGATAAGACTGATCCAATCTCGTTCTTAGCAGCCTATTTTTCACTTTTGCCGATTGGTGTCTTGATATTTGAATTCTCATGGTTCATCATAACTAGAGAATTAGAGGCATGCATTATGGCAGCTGGCCAGGTTGCCAATGAAATTTTCAACAACATTGTCAAGGATATAATAAAACAACCGAGACCGTTTACGTTTGGTGATTCATTTCAGCAAGATACAGTTAGGTCCGGTTATGGTATGCCCAGTGCGCATTCTCAGTTTATGGGATTTTTCGCTGCTTATACAAGTCTTCGGTATCTATACTGTTGGAAGTCACTCACTCACAAGAAACGGTTAGCAGGTTGTGGTTTTGTTCTTACTTTGGCTACATGCGTTTGTTTTTCGAGAGCTTATTTGAAATATCATTCCATTGGACAAGTATTGGTCGGATTTACTCTGGGAGGTGCCCTAGGTTCCACGTATTACGTGGTTGTATCGATCATAAGGGAGGTCGGTCTAATAGACTGGTTACTCACTTGGCGTATATGCGATTACCTGCATGTTAAGGATTCATGCAATTTAGCGCCAATAACTTTGAAGGAAGAAAAGGATGCATATTACCGCAGGTTAGCCGTGATGAAGAATTCAAAGCTGGAATGATATGATGTTGTTAACTTTTGAAGAGCCGGTTAGTCCACGGGCTTAAGAGCCGATTCCGCGCCGCGGACAAGCTCGTAAAGCGCAGATAAAATAGACTTCAAAGGCTATTATATAAGCAAAGGTGCAATAAGTTCGGGGGTGCTCCTGGAAAGTTAGTAATGGCAAGAATATAAAAAAGCCAAAAGAATTTGCATAGTTTAGCTACTGTTTCTACCATCGATATATCGTAGAGAGTTAATGTTACCAAATAAAAGTGCAGGACGGACACCCCGGTTGAGCCCTCTGGCAACCGTATGGACCAAGTTTTTGATATCACCAATGACCCTCATCATATACAGAGGGCGTGGTCGCCATGTTAGCAGGAAACCAGATGTAATAACAAGATATGACCTGCTAAGGGAATAGATTGATAAGGGATTAGTAGGGAAGACAAAGGTCTGTTTGGAAGCGTGTTCCTTTCCTTCCATTTCGTCTTTTTTTGTCAAATCCTGAAAGTGATTTACGGCTGATTTACAACGGCCGTTAACCTCCAGAAAAGGTAATATTATGAAAGGAAACGGCTCCTAGAGTGTGCCTATAGATGAGGGACAACAATACATTTAGTGCAGCATAGCATTATGGTCATTAAAGCCTTGGCGATTTTTCCGAGTATACTACGAAAACATGATGATGAGTCCACGAAAACCTAACCAGATACCAAACAGCTTTTTTTTTTTCTTTCGAAATCAAGAATATATGAGGTGTTTATACGATTTACGTAATAGTGATTTGATATTATAATGACCATTTTGATGAGTATGAATCTACTGGTGGAATCGGGATGTGGTCTGCTTTGTTTTGAAATGGGCTAAATGAAATTTCGATTAGTTTATCACGCTGAAAATTCAAAGATGGTAGTTCGGTACAAGTACACGCCATCAAATAACCGTAAAGAATCCTCAGCGTCGATTCATGGCCGATAATTAAAATATCACCGCGCATACGCTCCATTTCCAGTAACAACGGTTCCATACGAACTGCTAAATCGTGATAGGATTCGGCTCTTGGGAAGCGGTAATGGTAAGGGTCTTTCAACCATTCTGAATACTCCATTGGATACTCGGTTCTTATTTGATCGTCTGACATATCAGCAACGACACCGGGGTTTAATTGTTGCAATTGAGATCTCTGACGAACGCTTATGCCACTTTCCTGAAAAAATCTAGCCGTGTCGTAGGTTCTCTTTCGTGGTGCAGTCCATACGACGAATGAATCTTCATCTGCACCATCCCACGAAGGTGTCTGTCTAACACGATGATCTCCTCTATAGGTTTCTCTGTCAATACTTGCCTGTGTGGGGACTAAGGAAGATTGTGAAGATTGCGGTGTTAAAGAAATTTGGCGGGCAGCTGGTGTTCTAGCTCCGTGGCTTTTACGTCTTCTTTCATTAATACGATTTAAAACTAAATCGGTTAGAATTTCTGAATATTTTTTACCATCCTCATTTAATTCTTCATCATTCAAATAGTTATCCTTATCACTAGTTCCGCACCTGGCAAAATAGACGCAGCCTTTCTTTTCACGTAGGTTCATGAGAAAGAAAACAATTTTATTGGTCAAATAGCCATAATGGTTGTTATAAATCCTTAACTTTTGGCCAAAATTAATATACTCCACGTACGAAAGACCCTCCTCTGGCGACATGGATTCGTAAAGAGGTTTATTGAGGTTCAGCCTCTTCATATATTCAGCTCTTGCTTCGACTTTAGGTAATCCATAATAATCTGAGGATTGTGCAGCCATCTTAATGGAACGATCTACCAACTTAGTATCAGTCATATGCGATTCGATGAAGAGTACTTTAATATTCATCGTTGAAAATTTATCAGCAATATCTTTACGCTCACTACGCCGAATGTTCAGTGCATCATAAACTGCCAACTGACCCTTTGTGTCATTGAAGAACCTGACCATGTCTTCATGAACTATTCTCATCACTTTTTGACGATATTCAATCCCTTCCTTGGTCTGAGGAACAGCAGAGAAATATTCATCAGGTACAGTATCCGTCATTTGTCTACGATATTCAGAAACATGGAATGATTTCGTTCTTACACCAAGCCATCTAGTGTATCTCGTAATGGCGACAGATAAAAGAGTTTTGGAAGTTGCTGGTAATCCCACTAGGACAATCAATATCCTACCTGCATGGAAAAGACGTCCTGATTCCGTTGAGTACAGTTGACCTGGTGACATGTAGTCTTCTGCTTCTACAGACTCATGAACACCATCCATATTGGATTGTTTTATAGGGCGTACTTGACCACTACCTGACCATCTTTTCCCAGTTCTAGCCATATGGTTACCAGGACGTATAATAGGTTCAGTCATCAAACCTTCGTCATCAGAAACAAAAACCGACATCTCCTCTGGATCTTGAATTATATTATATATGTAGTAGCTATCTTTCTCGAGACTTTTATGCTGTAGTTCTCCTTACGGGTTCAACCCCGGATTTAATAAATCGACATTCTATACACACCGGAAGATTAATATTACCCCAGAGTTCGTACAAGTAAGAACGTATAAAACAACAAAACACACACTACAATGAGTTTCGTCTCAATCTATTCTATTCTTGACAATGTTTTTAATTTATATTAGAAAGCAATTATACAGATCAATGAGATGAGCTTATTCCAACTTACCACCTCTTCTCTGGATCAAAGCCTTTCTGTCCTTGTCCAAGTGTAATTTAGTGATAACAACCTTAGATGGGTGTAGGTTCAATGGGACAGAGGCACCGTTAGCCTTTTCCTTAGTGACCTTGTCAACTTGGACGGCAAATTTCAATCTGTAGACGCTAGAAACCTTACCTTCTTGGCCCTTCTTGGAACCACGAGTAACTTGAACTTCGTCCTCTCTTCTGATTGGCAAAGCTCTGACACCGTATTGAGCTCTCAATTCCTTAGATAGAGGAGCAGATAGAAGCACACGTCTTTCAGAGGATGGTGCAGAGAAGTGAGCCTTTCTGGCCTTGCTTCTGTCGAAAGAAACGTCTATTAAAAATTCCTGTTAGTAAAGAAATTCAAATATCGATAATAACATCCCACATCATTTCTATAACCACATACCTAGAGATTGCTTAGCCATTATGCTTGTCCTTGTCCTATTGGTGCCACTATTGACTGTACGCTGATGATAGGGTTTGAAATTTCACTAGAGTAAAGTGATGATTGAGTCCGGATGTTGCGTGGGACGGTTGAAGGTATGAGGCTAGGCGGGACACTCCGAGGATCCAGACCGAAGATTGGAAGGAGACGTGAACGGCTAGGTGGAGTCCATAGGGAGACTGTACATAGTATAGGCAGAGTCTAGGCGGATAGTCAGAGGGTCATACCTTACTGCATCTCTGCCTAGCCTCTTACTACGCGACCACGCGCTTTGGTTGACCGACGCAGTTTGAAAAGATTCGAGAAAAATATTTTTTTCTTAGAATCAGCAGATGTACGGGCGTTAGATGAACCGAAAATCAGAAACAGTCATATGAAACTTCATCGGCTTGACTTGAGCAATGAAATAATTAAAGGTGCTAGAGTGACCAATATTACAATATTAAATGGTCTTGATGAATTGGCATGAGGTTGCACAGCTCATTAAAATCTTAGGAAATTATTTAAGTTAATCGTTTTCCATTGAAGTTAATTAACTTCATAAGAGGCAAGAAAAATGATTTTATGCTGACACTTGAATTGAATGCCAAAGGACTTGTAATGGATCATACAGTTTGATACAAACTTCAGCAACATAGCTAACATCGAAGATGTTATAGGTCCATGGATGTAAAAAATTTGGCCGAAGCCTTAAGCCCCCCCCGGGACTCGAACCCGGATCACATCCACCGGAAAAATGTATGCTAACCATTGCACTAAGGGGGCGCACTCCTCTACTCCGAAGGAAGGAGACTTGGCCCTATTCATGCGATGGCATATGAGAAGAGAATATCTCATTACCTGTTAAATAAGGAACACTTGGATTGATTAGTCTGCTAAGCACAGTTAGTATCCAGCTGTGCTCTAACCTACATTAGATTACAGTCCATGTTAAGACCATGACACCGTTGTCCACGTTTCTTTTTTTTGTCATTATTTTGTCTTTTCTATCATGTAAAAATTTATACCGAATGATCCTTTAATTCACTACTACAAATCATTTAGTCCCCTACTAGTGAAGGTTGAGAATCCTCAATTCCGTATCTGTTCATATTCTTAAGAAACTCATAATAGTTAGCCATACCACAATGTTAAATCTATATGCTAAACGACTGCCAATGGCTTTTAGGCCAAATGAGATTACATCATCTCTTCTTAAACCACGGGTATTGAGAACAGCTCCATCACTACCAAAAATCAAGCATTATTCTACATTCAATTCATATGCTGAAAATGGTAGTAGTAATGATCAACAGAATAATAAGAAAAAGAATAAAATTGGAATTTGGCCAAGAATTAAATCATTTACCACTTTTACAGTTTCAGGAACCTTAGTCGTTGGTGCTGTTGGATTATCGGCGATCGTCATTTATTTAATCACATCTGAACTATTCTCACCTTCTGGTGATACTAGAATGTTTAACCGTTCGGTTTCTCTTGTGGAAAAAGATGAATCTTCAAGGTCTTTATTACAGTGTGATGATGATGGTGATAGCAAGGAAAGATTAAAGGCATATGGTGAAGTTTTTGCAAGTGATAAATGGACAAGAAATAGACCCGCCACCTCACAGAAGAAATTGGATAAATCAGGTAGATTTCATTATTCCATGAGGTTCAACGTTGAATCCAAGAAGAGGAGAGGTTTAGTTCATGTGGAAGCCGTTGATTCTGACGAGCACTATCAACCAGATATCATCAGTTTGTACATCGATGTACCGGGTGAAAAGCGTCATTATTTGATTAAGCCTAAATTGAACACAATTGTGAGGCCAAGCGGATTTTTAGGTGTTCATTGGGGTCCAAAGAGAGATTGAGAACTTATTTATTATAAAGAAAGAATGAAAAGAATTATTGTTGCATTGTTTGTTTTGTTTTTTCTAAAAGACCATAGTGGCAAATATAATGGAGATGAGTAGAATTGCATATCCTGAATATTTAAACTTTACCGAAGAACCAGAGTCTGTATCTAATAAAAGTTTAGTATGACTGGCATTTTTCATTTTGGGTTTAACTAATTTTTTTACTGCTGGTGTCTTTCTACTGTCTGCCGCCTTTTGTAATTCCTGCAATCTGTGGGAAACTTCAATACACATGGGGTCAGTTATATTCATACTCTGCGCATTATAATAGACGTTATTGCTGCTCATGGGACAAACTCCAGTGGGGTGGTTTCTCATATGGTACATTTTACTGATCTCTAATGATAATTTTTGTTCAGGCAAGCAGTATGAAAATTCACCGTAAATTCCCTTTTCGCCATCAGTGGTAATATCTGAACAATCCACTTGACTACATGCATAATCAAAATGATCTTGAAAATTCCAACCATTCAATGGTGATACAAGACATGGTAAGACTTGCTCCAAACATTGACATATTTTGGCATTGGGAGATGGTGGTATTTCCACATTTGCTTTCCAGGGTGTGTGAGTGTTTGCGGCAGACACTTCATTAGGACATTCAACAGACTGCGTGGAAATGGCGAAACTAATATCTTGCAGATATTTTTCCTTAGTGATACCATAAGGTGAAGTGTTTCTATAAGCATTTTGTAAATATTTGAAATCTTCCAATTCATGAACTGAACCGGTTTCGTCAATCTTTACTAAGCCGTATTCGTTTTCCTCTTCAAAATACATGTACGCTAGGCCACCAGACCAAACTTGAGACATCTTGGGCCCAAATATGGCACTAACTTCAGTGAATGGTCTTGGTCTAACACTATTACAACCAAATTCTGAAAAGAAAACAGGAATAGGATAGTTGGCAAACTCCAAAGTTCGTTCTCTATATCCACTGGTTGCATATGACGAATAACCGCACCATTCGTACATGTTAATACCATAGAAATCAGCTGCAGTTTCACCACCGCAGACAAAATATTTTGCCAAAGAATCTCTAGTGGTGGCATCATCACTTGAAGAATATCCAACAGGAATCTGTCTATAACTCTTTTCTTGGATATATTGCTTTACATCTCTAATGGCGGCTTTTACAAAGGGAGATGCATTCGTATTCGTTTCATCATTAGTCACCTCGTTACCTGCAAAGAATCCAAGAACGTTTGAATATTTTTGCATTACATCTACTACAGAGGTATACCTTTCGAAAATTGAGATATCCCAACTTGGTCGATTTCTCTCGATGGAATGATTTGGCTCAGATAAATCTATCAATACGTAAATGCCACTGTTCGCTAATGCTTCCATGCAGACATCATGATTTTTTCTAGTATCGATAGAATACACTCTTAATGTATTTACATCCAATTTTTCGAAGAATGGGAGATCTCTAAGGCATAGAGATGGTTCTGCCAGAGGATCGATATAGTTGGTCTCCGAATTTAATATTTCAGGATTCCAAGATTCTGACGCTATCGTTGGTTGGTACGCAACACCTCTCAAAAAGAACTGATTTCCAGTTCTAGAGTTGTAAAATTTCCTCCCAACGACTTCGATTGGTGCAATGCTATCAGAATATATGTCAAATACAGAATTTCGGTTCAGCGCTGAAATCGCAGTTACCGCGCTTACGATACTTGATAATACAAAAAGAATGCCTCTCCAACTCATTTTCATTGTTCCTTAAAAATGATAGTTCTATATGCTTTATTCTATTTCGAGGTTTGGAATATACTTAATATTATATGAAAGCATAAAATGTTTTATTCTCTTTTATTTTGCGTCGTCCCTCTATTTTGCGTCGTCAAGATATTTCTTTTGGGTCGCTCGGACATTTACTGTCGCCGGACATCTTGCGTCGCATCAAATCCGACTGGGAGATCTCAAAAATCATATTTTAGGAAGTTTTACGCCAGAAGGTTAAAGAATAGACGATGGAGTTGACAACTAGAATACATGTACCTTATATAAATATATATATATAAATCTTTGCATATATATATATTTTATGAAAAGAAAAAAAAAAAGTAATAACTGTATATCATCAAATTCCCTTTTGTTGAACAAATCTTTGTAGGGGCCTTCATATTGTATTTCTCAGCAAACGTTAGCTTTATTCGTCTCGCTAGAGGTATAGAAAGGTTTCTAAAATTGATAATAGTAATAGACATAAAACGACAATAAAGTAACAAAAAATAAAACAGTTCTTATTTCTTGGTGGACCACGTCTTCAAAGAAGGAGTAGAAGTAAACCAGTGACTCACATAAGTGGACATTTGCTTACCGGTATCGTTATTGGATGTATTTCTTGGTTGAACCAAATTCTTGAAAGTACCAGTTAAACTAGAACCGATAGTCTTAGAAACATGGGAAGATGCAACAGCTGGACCTACGATACATGCGGCGAATAGAATGAAAACACCATAGTACAAGTAACTGTATTTTCTCACCATACGCTTACGCAAACGGTTTTGCTTCAAAGAATAAATTGGTGGGCGGATTTGACGAGATGGTTTCAACCAGAACAACATGATGGAGTGGAATTTATCAATCTGTGGGATCAATAAAATTGGGAAATGGACAAATAGAATTACGTGACCCAAAATGAAATCTGCAGCAAATTCAGACATTTCCACAGTCTTGGCACATAATTCTCTGTATGGTTGCGACCATGCCATAGCACCGAATCCCATACCATACCATTTACCCGTCCAGAATGCAGTGTTAGACCTATCGTTCTTGAATTCACGGGACAACATGAAAGTAGTCATGAATAAGAAGATCAACCTTTGACATTGAATACAGGTGACAACACCGATCAACATTCTAGCGAAATTGAAACCTTCCAAAACCCACATGACAATAAAGAATACAATGTGGATAATTACTGCAAAACCGTGTGCGACACCAGCCATCACAGAACCACTACTCTTACAACACATCTTGAACAATGGGCCAGAGCAACAAGATAATCCCGCACAGAAAGCTAGGACACCCAAGTTTACAACAATTGGTCCCAAAGTACAGATAATGATACGCAAAGTAGAGTTCACACGGTCATCATCAGTTGTTCTCACACCAGTTTGGGCATTGATAAATGTGAAGGCAACAAAACAACCAGCACTGTAGATGGCACATGGGATGATTTCAGAAAGAATGATATTAGACCTGTGAGCTCTAGCGGCATCACCAGCAGATTTTTCAGAGTCGTCGCCGATTAACTTACGTTTGAAACCAGTGATACGAGCTCTGGACATTCTCACATAACCGATCCAAGAATTTCTATGATATTTGCTGTTACCTCTGGATAACCATCTGATGAAATCTCTGTAATCCAAGAAGAAATCTTGCCATGAGAATTGGTGTGGGTTAAATATAAATGGAGAGAACATCAAAGATGACAAAGAAGCCCAGAACCATAGCAAAGGTGCTTGCCAGTGGGCAATGGTACCGAATAACAACATGATCATGGATCTGGAGCCCATGTAAATGGCAGACCCAGCAAATCTTGAGTAAAGAATGGAGAATGGAATACGTGCAGTTGCAAAACCACGACCAGTAGAAATGTAACGAGCACCACCAACAGACATATCACTTAGCAAAGCAGCAGAGTAGATTTGACCAGCAAACACTTCAAACATTGGAGATAGAGATAACAAGTGACGGCAGAATCTTTGAGTGGCCTTCCACAACCCACGTTCAACCAATTCTTGGACGACGATAGGAACAAATGCAATCCAGAAAACGATGAAAATAGACAGAGTATAACGTCTGACCCAGTCAACAACTGGAGACAAGTTGTAGCAACCAATTGGGTACAAAACATCAGTAATAGGCTTGTTCCTGTCGTAGCTACACATGATAGCTTCATGGGCCAAAGAGTGCATGTTAACTAAGGTCAACATAAACATTTGCAATGACAATTGAATGAACAGGTTATTCAAGTGAAAACCAGGGTGAGCAAAATAAAAGGATAGGAAACGGTCAATAGGCAATTGAGTACCCAAGTAGTAGTACTCACGGGAAAGCATCTGTTCACCCATACCAGCACCAATCTTCGTTGTGAAATTCAAAATGGTACCAAAACCTAAATCTCTACCTTTACCACATTGGTAATATTCACAGTGCTTGATACGACCACCACGTAAAATAGCATTCATACCGGCGTAAATATCTTCGTTCAAATGTAAACCCTTTTGTGCCTTGGAAACACCACCTCTAGTAGTCATGTAAGTAGCATTCACAAAATCGGGGTGACCATAATGGAGCTTACCACCAATTTGAGCCAGAGTACGTGCAAACAATGTACCAAAAGTTTGTTCTTTACCAGCTGCAACATCACCGAGAACACCAGAGTTTTCAGAGAAAATATATTCTCTAGCACCAACGATAGCGACAGGATGTAGAGCATTCTGTTCCTCGTATTTCAATTCAGGGGCATATGGGTTAACTTGTTCTACATTCAATTCTTCGAACTCGGCAAGCACAGATCTAATCTTTAGACATTCTTCCAAATAGTTATCTTGGTTAGCATCAATCAATTGGATGTATTCACCTCTGTAGAAGATCAAAGCATGGTTTTGGTTATCAGATTTACCATCACCAAGAATAGGGTTACCAGACAATTGAACTCTGAACTTAGGTCTTCTACGACCATTGTCCAGTAATTCACAGTGACCATCAATCAAAGCAGAGTAGATTCTTGGCTCTTCACCTTCATTTTCAGGAGGTTCTTCATCCAAGTAGGCAATTTGCAAATCAGGGTAGGCTCTCAACAAGAATTCAGCATTTTCCAATTCATGTGGCTTGAATTTAGTCAATCTTTGCATTGAAACCAAGAACTTGAATTTTCTTCTTGCCATTTTCTCCAATTCTCTTTCTAAACCTTCAGCATTACCACCAAACATTTGAACAATTTCAGGGTTTTCCACACGGTACAACAATTTAATGGCTCTAGAGTAGTTCATGAAACCAGAAACAGTACGATACAACGTTTGAGATCTCAAAGATGCCCAAATACGTGTACGTAAAGTGTACTCAGGAGCAGCAGATTTGAAACCAATACAGTAGAAGGGCAAGTCATCAATTTGAGACTTAAGGGCATCTTCCTTATTTTCCACATCTTCATCGTTACCTTCATAAGCAGCAGTCTCTTCTGCCAAAATCTTAGTGTCTTTGACAAAACAGTCCCATTCCACTGGATGCAATTGCTTCAAGTACTCTAACAATGTAACTCTGGAGAATTGATCATCTTCACGAATAATTTCTCTCAAAGATAGTAAAATTCTTTCAGAGTAGTGAGGAGTCATCACAGTGAAAGTTGGCATATTATCAACAGGTAATGGTTCAGGGATTGGAGTAGCCAAAGATTGGGCAAAGAAAGAGATACGACGTTCAGCTTCAGAGTTACGGGGGAAAAACTCCGTTTCAAAGTTGTTATCATCTTGAGATACGAAGAAAGTTGGAGCTCTTAAAGTTCTCTTACCTTCAATTTCAGATGGAACTTGATGGTACAACAATTTTTGAACGTGGTCAATGGCTAGCAAGTGTTCTCTGTACATGGAAATAACAATAGCATTCCACACTTGAGAGATCAAGACCTTAGGCTTGTACTTGATTTCCATATCAGTAGTAGCCAAAATCTTGGAGTAGATTCTCTTTGGTAGACGAGAGAAGATATTTCTCCATGGAGTCAAAATGGAAATACCTAACCAGAAGGATCTACCGACAGAGAAGATCACATTAACCAAAATATACCACAAGTAAGTATCCAAGAAGAACAGAATAAAATCTGTAGCTATCATCAAACCAAGGACAACTTTACCCTGCTGTCTACAGAGTGTAGCACCCCACCAGTATTCACCAGTACATCTCATGTTCATAGTAGATAAGATTCTAATAGGATCTCTCAATGAAAGAATCAAAAAGAAGTAAGATTCAGAGTACTTGGCGGCGAAAACGGTAATCCAGACCAGATAGGATAACCACATATCCATACCTCTCAAAGGTGCAAAGGAAGCAGTGAAAGTTTGGGAAGCAACGTATTTTCTGGTTCTGCCCTTCATGTAGGAAGTAAATAGCCCACCAAGAGGCATCACTGCGAAAAATAGGAAAGTAGCCACCGCAACAAAGAACATAACAGCGGCCACTGCATGAGCGGCAGTACTCTGAACGGTTTCCTTTTCATAAGCAAACACGAAAATGATCGGACCCAAATTGATGGCAAAGATTAAGCACAAAAACCAGAAACGACGTGACAAGTGTTGAGCACCAGCCCAGTAGCGAGGAACAAAACTCCATTCACACAGAGTTGCAACAATTTGAATAAAACTTGCCAACGTACCACCAAGGGCTGCTGATGCCCATCTATAAGCTGGGGGAGGATGGTTGTCGACCAGTTGTTGGTAGTTATGAGTGTAAAAAGTGGGAGCACTGTAAGCAACATACATCCAGTAGACTGTAGCATGGATAACCCAGATACGGTTGAAATTGGTAATTAAATGTAACCAGGTACGAGTTTCTTTGAAAGTCTTGAAGAAAACATTACCCCAAGCGACATCACCTAGACGACCATAGCGTTCTTCAGGTGGGATGTCGATTAATCTAGTGCCATCTTCAAACACAATTCTTGCGATACCTTCAGGATACCAGAACAATTGGTTAACATCATCATAACCGATAACTTTGTTATGATCTTTCTCACGTTTGACGAATCTACCATCGACAATACCATAAACTTGATCTCTCAAGAAATGGTACAAAGGTGTAATGACTCTCTTTAGGTAATCACCCTCTGGCATTGGCTCTGTACGCTGTTGGCACAATGGTGATTCTAAATAGTCTGAAGCACACTTGTAGATGAAACACAAACATTCAGCTGTAAATCTAACTTGATTGGCTTCACCCCAGCATAATAAGTAAAGAGCAATTTGACGAACTTTTTCCAATGGATGCAACTCATTCATTCTTGTCTTCCATCTGAAGTCAGCAGCTTCTAGAGAATTATCACCTTCTAGTTGGTTCAAAGTAGCTTCAGTCTCTTCTGGATTAGAGGAAGCTTCCTGAATTGCCTTCTTATTCTTCTTCTTTGCTCTTCTTGCCTTTCTAGATAATTTACCCAACTGCATGTTTCTGAAACCAACGGCATCATCCATATCAAGTTGAGCTGCAAAATACCATTTTTTATAGTTGGCAGTATCACCACCGATATAATCGGCGTGAACTGATAATAATGCTTGTTCTGGTGACATTCTTGAAGATCTGGAATCCAGCAGAGTCATGAACTGATCAAAAACGTTTCTCATAGAGTCTCTTTGGAAACCAAATTTATTTGTCAAATCGATAAAGATATCTTCGATTTGTTCGATGGTAACAGGTGATTGGTTATCGGCTGTCCATGCAGGATAAGGTTCATTTGGTAGTGCCATAGCAATGGCTTGTGGATCGTAACCTTCGCCAGTACCATAGATTGGAGTTGAAGCTCCTGAAGATCCTGGTTCACCATATGACATCTGAGATGGTGTATAAGCACCAGCACCACCGTAAGCATCATAACCAGGAGTACCTGGTGGTCCATAACTGCTAAAATCGGAGAAATTTTCACCCATAGCAGGACCGCGAGGTTGATTATAATAACCAGATTGGTAATCCATAGTCTGATCATCGTAAGGTCCAATGGACGATTGTGCATATGGATCACCACCCATCACATTTGGATCATAGTAAGTCCCATCTGGGTAAATGGGATTTCCATACTCATCATACATAGGCTCCGCATAACCTTGATTATATGGAGCATAACCACCCATTTCATCCTCATACGGGACTTGTTGTTCGTGGTTCGGTTGACCGTATGACATATTGTGTCGTCCTTACAGTCAATGTGAGGTTGTTTGTTAGATATTCTGACTTTTCCTTCGTATTGACCTGCCAAGACTAGGTTATGTCTTAGAGAAACAAAAATTTGTGTAAATGAAAGATCCTGTTTTATTTTTCCCTTTTATTAATTCTCTTTCAGTCTACGATCTCGACGTTAGTATTACTGTGACGCGTAAGAAAAAAAATTGTAGTTGGATGAGACACGACCAAAAACGCGAGCCACTAGGGAGGGGAGAATCTGTTAAAGCCTTGAAATCCGATCCGAAGTCAATCAAAAAGGCTACGGTATGCGAGAAAGAAAAAAAAAAAATGATTCGAGGGGCCTTTGGGCTTTTATTCTTTTCGTTTTGGGTTTCGAGTTTCGAGTATGGGTAGACAAACACGAAGATACAAGAGTCGCGATTTATTTCTATTATAATATAAGGCCCAGATTGTCCGAGTTTCTGGCGAAACGCTCCTTTGCCTTCTGACCAGAATAGAATTGTCAAACCGCTACGGCTTTCTCTGTATTCTTCTGTATGCCCCCCCCCACTATGTCCTTGTACTCCTAGATTTCTCCGTATGTGATCCGCTACTTTGGCCCTGTACTTTCCTGATTCAGATGTTCGTGCGGAGGGACCGAGTTTCGCGTTACTGAGAATGTGCCGTAGAAACCCATGAAACCCACGCGTTGCATCTGCAACGCGTCTAAAGATTCTCCTTTTGAAACTAGTGGCATATATCGGTCGAATTACGATAAAATCGCATCAAATCGTTACTAACATACCTTTAATAATTAATTTTCCCCTTTCAGATATCTCGCGCTGCGTTCTATTTAGTTGATTTCTTTAGCTGTATGTTATCTTCGTCTTGCTCAGATAGCGATACTATTGAAGAAGCAAAATGAAGCTTTCTAGGGTTGTTTTGTGTTGAAATCTGCAACTAGCAGTCGTAGATATTCAGTCGAGGAGCAGTTTATGTGTTACTGCGCTGAGGAAAACGGAACGGTTCTTTTCGAAGAGTAGGATCGAGATCAACCCCGGTCAAAACACGCTGTTTCTTAAATCTCATCTCGGGTTCCGCGAAGTCAAGGGAAAAGGGAAATGATTAGATCGGAGGCAGTGACCGAAAACGGATAATTAATATGAGCCGACATGCGCGTTGTTCTCTTTTTCTTGTCACTTAGAAAAATCCGTAGTAGCAAACCTAAAAATAAACAAAGGAGTATGATTAAAGATAGAAGGAAGAATCAAGAATCAAGAACAAACGTCCATACACCATGCTCCGCGTGCTTTGAGTAGCGACCTGCGATACCCGACCATTTTCCACTCTATCTAACTGTTGCACAATGCAGAGAAGAGCCTGGCGGCAAAGAATGCACATTGTACCAAGCACGGAGAATTTGGATGTGCACGGTTACCCGCGAGATACCTTTGACGTCTGAATATAGCAGTAGTAGTAAAACAAGTAGTAATACAAGTAATAATACAACGCCACCTATTACACATACAATCATAGAGATATGAGAGGACACCAACAGTGTGCAGTAGATATATGTATATATATACTTGTTTGTTTACGTCTCGTTACGCTCATCTCAGTTAAACCTTAATTCGTCTTCCTGCCTCTCGACGAACTCCACAATATCACGTACACATTCGTGAGGTTTCTCTGCATTGACCCAATGACCAGCTTCGATGTCTCTTATCTCAAACCTGGGGAAGAAATTACCAACGTCTGAAAGGTACTCATCAGCCACGTAATAGGATTTAGTAGCTCTGATGAATAGAGAGGGACCCACGAATCTGTGAACCCACGGGTTAAATTCCCAATTCGAAATGTTCCCCTTAACTATAGCATCATTTAAGATTCCTAGCGGTATTCTTGATTTAAACCTCCAACGACCACTCTCTTCGTCTTTAACTCTTTGCAAAACCGTTAGTAAAAATCTCCGTACAACCGCGGTGGGTTCAATCTCCTTTAACTGTTCATCAGCTTGTTGTACAGTTCCCACGTTAGGATCGTTTATAATTTGTAACAGTTTTCTAACGTATCTGGGGAAAGCTGTCATTGGTGGTGACGCGACTGGAGCATTGTCAATACTAACTAACATTGAACAAAGTTCAGGCTTTCTCAGTGCGACGCTCATTGCGACTTTCGCCCCCATGGAATGACCGACTATAATTGGTTTCTTCGCATCCTTGTGGTTTAGTATTTTCTCTCTAATAAGCCTTTCCACATCGAGGGCCATAGAAGGATAATCATGTCTACCAATGTGAGGGCTTTGACCATGATTTCTCAAGTCTGGTAAATAAACATCTCTTTCTAACAATTCGTTCAGTTCACGTCCAATGGTTCTGTTGTTCTGTCTATTGCCAAAAAGCCCATGTAGAAGGATAATCGAAGACTTTTCCTTGTCGAATTGGCTGGTATGCTGAGTAATAACATCATATGACAGCTCTACTGAAGGTAAATCATCTGAGGATAGATGTTTGTTCAAAACTTCAGTGGATCCATATTTCCCCTGAGATGTAGTAGTTTCAAACGTGTTATTGTGGTGGTCAAATAGTGGCCCCGTAGGTGGATCTTTACTTGCAGTGTCTGAAAATAACTTTACATGTTGTCTCTTAGCATTTTGATGGTGATATCTGGTAAATTTTAAAAGCGGGGATCCCTTGATGCCCTTCTTAATAATCGGAATACTTTTTATGAAGTGATGACGAACAGTAACAGAGCCTATCACTTTATTGTGCATCAGATTTTTCCCAATCAATTACCGATCCAGTTACAAACTACCTAGAGGATAGAAGAAATTTTGTAGTTGCCTTTTTCCTTCTATCTGTCTGATATTAGATTTTATATCTTGTAGTTGAAATTAGAGTTAGGCAAGAACCGTGCCTCGCATGAAGGAGGTAGGGTAAAAAGTATGTTAAAAAAAGGAAATGCGGGTGATTAATAGGGCCCTAGGGGATAATCAAGAAGGGTGATATTATTATGATAGAACTCGTTTAGCTATCAATTATCAAGGTTATCGTAGGTATTCGCCACGGGGCAATGTTAAGGTTGTTTGCTTTGGATAGACGGATATTGTGGGTATATACGTAGTGTTGTATAGTGGGGGTGTGTATGGATTCCGTGCCCCTCACAAAGCGAGATGACGATGATGACGATGATGTTGTGAGATTGCAGATTGCTCTACTAAAGAAATCATATGCAAAGCCATTTTATTACGTTGTTATTGGTGTTCTTGATTGTACTATAGAAATAATAAGGGAAAGATGAATTAACTGAATATTACTCGAAGCGCATCTCTTTTCCGTCTGCCCTTCTCCTCCTTCTTATACAGCTTTTTTGTCAGCTTTTCAACGTGAGAGCGTTGATCCTCCGCGAATATAGTAATATCTCCGGGAAAAGGTGCGAGATGGCGGGTTGCGTGGTTATGAAGGTTCGCGGCATTTGTGGCGGCCCTATAATAACGTACCGATGAGATGATGGATGGCTGTCTATGTAAGTGGAAAAAATCTTGAAATTTCTGTTTCAATGTGTGGGCCCATTGTTTGACTATGGCTTTCTTGCAGTTATTCGCAGTAGTAGCCGTACGTAGTGTATTACTAGATCCGACAATAGCATTTCTTGATGATATTGGTGGGAATAAACTCCTTAATGTGTTGTTGGCGTAGACAGGCGAAAGATGTTCACCACCATTGCGATTTGGGGATCCATGAGTACTGTTATTTTCATTCTCATCAAATATAGTTAGCCAGCCGAGAGAATTGCCATTAAATGTAGGTTTTGCCTTTTTTTCCGGTTGTGTAAATTTGAAGATTTCCTCCACAAATATTCTACCAACGTCAAATTTATCGAACATCAATTCTGCCAATTGAGCGTCATCTTCCCCTTCGTCTGTACTCGACGAAAATGCGGAAATATCATTACGGAAACGAATTCTGTAGTCTTGCAATACACTTTGAGACCATTGGTTCCATGCAATTGTACATAGAGGATCGATTTTAGATCTTTCTGTGATCCACTCTCTAATCAACTGACCAATACCAATCATTATTTCGCCAGTATGAGTTTCAACCGTTGAATCGAGTAATGTAGCCACAGTTGATATAATTGAACTATTTTCAAACTTCTCGTAGGCTTTTAAATCCATTAAAATCTTAACTGATTTGATAAATGTCTTGCTTATTTCTAATGACAGTGTAACGAACAATATTTTGAACAATTCGTTGTTTGTTAGCGCCATCTGAGTTTCGGAGTTACCAATGTTTTCAGATGGAAACAAAACTTTAAAATTTAAAGAGTTGATTAATACCATAGGGAAATAATTTAACATTGACCACTGATGAATTAGAAGTTTCAATCCATCATCAGCAGTTGTTTTCAATTCAACCTTGGTGTATTGATCCTTAAACGTTTCCAATACTTGCAGAGCCTGTTTTACAAAATTGAGCCCTTCGGCAAGATATGGTAACCAAATTTCATCAATTGATTGATTACAAAACTCAACGAATTTGCTGACACTTTTATTGGTAGCTTTACCCTTAGGATCGTTGTCAAATCTTGTTAACGCCTGATTTAGTTTAACCGTTTGTGGAATTAACTGTAACCCCAATTTCATCAATAGAGAATCGGTTTCCTTAATGTCTAAGGTATCTTGTAAAAGTAATGATAAGTGAGCATTTAATTCATCTAAATTCAATTGGCTATTGTTAGCAACCACCGTCGGTGTAAACAGCTGAACTGAACCATCCAAGTTGTTTAATTTACGAGCTGATGCTAAGGAAAAATCGAGAACACTATCACTATCAATATTTAATAATCTGTCTGACATCATTCTGGCCTTAGAACTGCAAACCGCTTCACTCCAATTTTCACCTTCATATTCATTATTAGATTTCAAAGGTTTATCGAATATTTGTCTTAATGATCGATCCAATCCTAAGTGAATCTCATTACTATTGCTATCACTATTACTATCATTCTTTTTATTTCCTCTTTGTAAAGTATCGTTCAAAATCGAAATTTTAGAGAAATGGCGGTAATTGAACAAACTAGAATCGCAACCATTGATGTCTCTTAAACTTAAAGTCATGCCAGCTGGTAATATATGTAAATCTTTCAACGGCTATAGATGTATGTACAATTCTTCGAACTCTTTGTGAAGGAGCAGTATAATCTACGTTAGCTTGTGCGGCTGATAAACTTCGGCGTGCCGACGACAGTGACACAATGACACAATCCCAATTAACACTAGTCTAAAAAAATACAATTAACAAGGTAGATAAAATGATACAAATGAAAGCTATACCACTATACTAAGTTGCTTAATCGAATAGACCCATACCCATGTCATCGTCACTCTCTTCTTCTTCTTCAGCTGGCTTAGCTTCTTCTTCAGCTGGAGCACCAGCGGCTGGAGCAGCTGGAGCAGCAGAGGCGTATTTTTCTGGGTTTTCGACTCTGTCTTGCAATTCCTCAATCTCTGGGTAGATGTATTTGGAAGCAACAGCAACGGCCAACAAGTCCTTGTAGGAGTTGATGATGCTGTGACCGACAGATGGCAAGGTTGGGTAACCAACAGCCAAGGAAACGGAAGCAATGGTGGTGACAGCAGAAACGAAGTGACCAACCAATTCTTCATCAGTGATATCCAAGATGGAAGCTGGGAAGATTTGACCATCGTCGTAAACTTGAGTGATAACCAAACCGAAAGTGAATGGAGAGATGTTCAACAAGTTCAACAAGGCAGCTTCAGATGGACCGACTCTGTTACCAGCTTCAACGACCTTAACATCGGAAGAAATTTCAATGGTACCTCTAGCAATCTTGGTTGGGACACCTAGAGCTTGGAAGAAAGAAGTCTTACCAGGTTCCATACCAGTGTTCATGGCAGTAACCCAGATGTCACCTGGAGCAATGGCACCAGCTCTAGCTGGAGCAGCAACCTTGTTGGCGACAATAACTTCCTTGATGTCCTTCAAGGAATCGTTGGTGAAGACGAAACCAACGTTACCCTTAACGAATGGCAACAATTTTTCGTATTGTGGCAATTCAGAAAGGAAACCTCTGACGGCTCTTCTAACCATAGTGTTCTTACCCATCAAGATAACACCTCTGCCTCTTAGGGCTCTTCTAACTTGGTGCATTTGTTGAGAGGAGACATTGTCCACACCGACGACGAAGATGGACTTGTACTCTTCCAAGTATTCTCTCAATTTGCTGAAGTATTCAACTTTCTTTTCACGAATGCCTCCCATTTTCAAACTTATATAACGTCTGCAGGATGTTTAAAGGTTTCGTGTGCCTCTTATCAACAAATCGACATCTTGCTAACTACTTCGACTATTCAATACCTTGTAGTTTTTCATTTTCTGGTTCGAAGCGGTCTGTCCTCCTGCGTCAGCGCGTCGTTTGAGTGCGTTCATGAAATTTTTCGATAATTTTCAAGAGAGCTTTGAATTCTTTTTTCTTTCCTAGTAATTCCCGAGCATGTACGGATGTCAATATCAAAAACAGTCATTTGAAAGTTTCTGAACAATCAACTATGGCTTCCTCATCGCAGACATTGCGTATCAAATATAATACTCTTTAAACAAAGGATTTGCCTATCGTTGCATCATATCTATCAATTTGCATAAACATATATATATATATATATATACTAGTTCCAATATGTCTGTCATAGAATATTGTAATAAGGAGACTGGCTTACAATTGCCAAACTACTCAGAATGTTTAAAATTTATTGAAGACCATGTGGTACCTGATATGCTAGCGGGATCAATGATGGACAGCAAGATAAGTTATCGTAAGGTAACAAAAAATGATAGTATAAGACGAGTGGTAGAAAAGCTACAAGCAGAAAGTACGCCGATAACGTGTGTTTTCTCCTACGGTCCACACATTCAAAAGATGCTAAGTATCTTGGAAATTTACAAAAAGGTGATCTACAAAGAAGACAAAACTGTTAAATTACACCAGTGGAACAAACTGAATTGGTTCATAAACAAAGTTGAAACTCATAACGAATTGATACATACCCGTAAAAGAGTCCCCATACTGCTGGTAATCATCATTAGAGAAGACGATCAGCTTGCAGCAAGAGTTCAATTGGAATCAAAGGGGTTTACTAGACAGTCGTGATTGCATCTTCGGAACTCGAGCCCCGCCCAAGAAAGGAGTGATAAGAACTATCAAATTGGGGAATGATAAGAAATATTGTATTTGATAGATTGTATAAAGGGATGACTCTTTTATCGGCCAGTGAGGATCAGATTGTTTGATTCCATTACCTCCATTCAGCAGATTGTAAGGTGGTAAGATGAATGGTGTAGATTTAAGTCATGTTTTGGGCAAACAAGTAACTACTCCAGCACTCTTCTGGATGATTTGGATGCTTTACAGAGATCTTCGAGATGGCAAAAGGCAGACACAAGAGGCTCAAAGAAAAATGACTGAGTCCTCTTCAAGGGAAGGAGATGAAGAAAAAGAGGCAGCGGATGATAATATAGGCATTTCCAAATGGAAACCTCTGAGGAAAATTAGAGAACAAGTGGTTCCTGTGGAGGAAGAAGAAAAAGAGAAGTACACACGATGGGATGAAACGGAACCATACCCTTACAAACCATTTAAACCGGGTGAACATAGACTTACTATGGGTGTTACCACTATTCCTTTCAATTATTGGTTTGTTATGGATAAAACTTTCAAAAAACGAATTGATGCAAAATGGGAAATTCTACGGACTGATTACGAAGATTTAGTTTACCATGTTGATCCCGCTATGATTAACGATGATGGTGGGGAAAGTAACAATGTACCAACTGATGATATGTATGCCAAAATTGTTATTTCTCCCAAGGATGTAGAACAAGCAGATCAAGGTCTTTGTGAAGTGTACAGTAATGTAATCAATTATTTGGCATGCAAGTTCCCACAATATTTCCATGTGGTATTGAGTCCAGGTGAAACTCCAGGTGCCCTATATAACTCCGTTTTGAATGAATATCACCCGGTTGATCCCAATCGTTATTTGCAATTGGCTAACGATTCTCCTTTGTGTATCAATTATCGTTGTTTCAACACTGATATTATTCCTGATAAGTTGACCAAAGATTTACACATAAAGGAAGATGAAATTGGTTACAGGGTTCTGATATCCTGTGACAGAACAAGACGTGCTCATGAACTAATTTTGGCAATGGGCCGTTTGGTAGAAGACGATTTACTACTGTTGTCGCGCAACGAACGTAAACAGTACAACGGTGAATACATTATGCTGTCAGGTCTTTTTGGATTTGCTGCTGGATTTAACCCTCGTAATAGATTTTTAAAACCATTGACACTGGTTCATGGTCCAGTACCAGAATATAAGAGAGATTTACAATCACAAATGAACAAATTCCTTGCCCATTTGAAACCTTATGCCTTAGCCAATAGGGTCAATTATACTTTCCAAAACCATGACATGCTCTACGCACAGAAAAAATTCACAGATTCGAGAGCACGTTCATTAGATGAATTACATGGTGGGAAAGATGTTCACTACAGATCTGAGAGACAGACTTTAACAAAATTTTCTACTCCTAACGGCAGTGATACAATTGTATTTGGTGTTAGAACTTATTTATGGAATTTTAGAGATCAATGGCTAGCTAACAATTTCTACAATCAACCACATATCATTGATGAACTGGAAAGAGCCATTAGCGATATGAATCATATCCTGGGGACATACAAGGGCAGAGATGAGTGGGGGCCACCTTTAATGAATATCATAGAACAGCATAAAAAACTACGTATGGCAAATTAATAAGATTAATATTCTTTTCGTTTAATTTAAATTGTATCACTGAGCAGAAGGAAATGAGTCAGAGAAAAAAAAACTCACTTCCCAAACCAAGCCCATTGAGATACTGTTTTAAAAGGTAAAAAACAATATGCACATTTCTTCTTGGCTTCGCTTTGAATCCAGAGACCACCAGACCCCTAAGAGCCAAAGTCAATGGATCTTCGAAGAAGCCATCTATATTTTATAAGATTAAAGAGATTGAAGAACTCGGTCACTACCAAGAATCGTCGATCTCTATGCCATACTACTCTTTTTCGGCGGCAAAAGTAGAAAGAAGAAGTTTACAAGTTGGTTTTAAAGATTTTCATCCTTTATATATTGATAATCACATCACTATATACGTATAACGGTTCGGGAAAGGGGCAATAAATTTAAAGATTAGACTCGAAATGGATTCACATAAAATACGTTGCCAAAATCAGATCAAACATAAGATCTATTGAAATCATGGCAGGACCTCCAGCTCCTCCACCACCTCCGCCTCCACCAATGGGCGGAGGTCGCTCTGCTCCCAAACCACCAACCTCTCCAATGCAAGGAAGAGATGCTATGTTAGCTGATATTAGGAAGGGTGCTAGATTGAAACATGCCGAGACAAATGATAGAAGTGCTCCTAAAGTGGGCGGTGGTGCAGTAGAATCATCTGGAAGTAGTGGAAGCGGCGCACCACCTCCTAGTGGTTTATCAGCGCCTCCAATCCCTACGGGAGCTCCACAATTGGGAGATATTCTAGCCGGTGGTATATCTAAATTGAAGCCAGTAAGCAAGGGATCTTCAGCTCCTAGTCCACCCGCAGCTGGTGCTCCACCAATTCCAAAATCACCAATTGGTACACCAAGGATTCCTAGACCACCATCGACTGGGGCGCCAAGGCCTCCTGTTCCACCAACAGCTGCACCTCAGATCCCATCAGCGCCAATACCCTCTGTTCCCACAAGACCTCAAAGAGGTAGCATGCATAGAAAATCTGGTTCCACAGGCGCCCCCAAACCACCAGTAGCTTCGGCACCTCCTGTTCCAGGTGCACCACCACCACCACCAGCCGCACCAGCACCTCCAGCCCCATCAATGTCGGCGCCTCCCCCACCACCAACCCCTCCTCCAGTGGCTGCTTCTTCGAGTAGCTTATCATCACCTCCTCCAGCACCTCCTATGCCGGGTGGATTGCCATTCCTAGGAGAGATTAATGCCAGAAGATCAGATAGAGGTGCTACTGAAGGTTTGAGCAGTGGTGATGGTTCATCTGCTAGGGCACCTTCTGCGCCTCCAGCGCCCCCAGCGCCTCCTCCATCGACTGCACCTCCTTTGCCTTCAGCGGCACCGCCGGTTCCTCAGGCTTCTGCACCGCCGGTTCCTACTACGAGACCAGGCGCCCCTTCAGTTCCTAGTGCACCTAAACTGCCTAGTGCAAGACCCACTAGACTAAAGTCTATCAAGAAGTCCGAAATTACTGCACCACCAGCACCACCATCCGCACCAGCACCACCAGCACCATCCGCACCAGCACCACCAGCACCACCAGCGCCTTCTGCATCATCAGTTCCTCCCCCACCACCAGCACCCCCGGCCCCACCAGCACCGCCAGCACCGCCAGCACCGCCAGCACCGCCAGCACCGCCAGCGCCACCTTCAAGTTCTGGTGGGGGACCACCACCACCACCACCTTTTTTGGCAGCTTCTACCCCAAACAGACCTTCGAAGGGACCGGGCAAAAAAGAGAATACAGCCGTACCTGCATCTGGTGGGCCTTTGCCATTTTTGGCTGAAATTCAAAAGAAAAGAGACGATAGATTTGTTGTTGATGGTAATTCAGGATATAGTACCGCGGCAGATCAAGAGGACGTGGGCGCTGGTAGCTCGGCCGCTGATTCAGCTCTTAATGTGCCGAAGGCTGAACCGCTTTCAGGTGGAAGTAGTGGTGGTGGAATGTCTTTCTTGGGTGAGATTCAAAATAAACTAAAGCACCAACAAAGCTCAGGTCCACGGTCAGCTTCATCAGCTCCAGCTCCAGCTCCAGCCCCTGCACCACCTTCACCGGCGGCACCAGCTCCACCACTACCCACTGCATCAGCTCCACCAGTCCCTCCGGCGACCCCATCGAAACCATCAAAACCACCCAAAAATGTATCATCACGCATTCCATCGACGCCTTCTTCATCGGCGCCTCCTGTACCTTCAGCCCCATCAGCCCCATCACCACCATCAGCTCCTCCGGCTCCTCCGGCTCCCCCTACACCTCCTTCAACTTCTGCACCACCTCTGCCTGGTACATCGGCTCCAAGGAAGCCAACTGCTCCACCTCCACCCCCAATTTCCACATCTTCCTCATATTCCGAAGAAGCAAGCAGAAGAGCGCCACCACCACCACCATCACCATCTGCTGGTCCTTCATCTTTTGGTGAAACTGGTCACAACTTGAAACAAAGATTATTCTCATCAGGGTCGTCAAAACTTAGACGTAACACTAACGATCATACTAATTCTCCAGATGTAGATGTGGGAAATGTTACGATAAATGGAAACCGTTCTTCTAGCAATAGACTTCAAGTCAACGATTCGAGATTTAAATGGATAAATGCGTCTCAGATACCCAAACCTCCAATGTTCCAAGGTAAGACTAAATTATACCCAAGCGGTAAAGGTTCTAGTGTCCCTCTAAATTTGAGCCAATACTCTTGAAGACCAGGAATACTTTTTTTATATACACAGTTACGAAGTAAAGACATAACCAAAACAAATCAAAGTTGTCGGGGGCTTCACGACTCGGTATAAAGTATATTAATGACTAGTGAATTGTAACCAACCGATTGTATCTTAAAATATTATTTACATGTTCTTGTATGGGCATTTTACTCATCCCAACCGTCTTTCCATCTTTTCTGCCAGAAATTACAATCAAAAGTCTCTTTGTTCAATTTAACATTCACCTCATTATGCGCATCACACATCCATCTACCAAATTCATCTCTAGATCCCAATTTTGGTGCATGGTCTCTTAAGTATCGCTCGAAATCAGATGCACACCACGAACAAGGGTATATGTGGGAAAAGAGTTGTAGAAACTGTTTCATTTCAGATTTTTGCCTGTCAGAAGGTTTAGTCGGATAGTTTGCGGAAATGGTGTGCAGTAGATTCCATGATGATCTACCTAGAACCTCGACATCTGGTGGATCACCCTTCGCATGCGTCTTGGAACCAGGTATCTTTTCAGTAGCAGTGGGTCCCAAGGAGCCAGCTGAGTTAGAAGAGGCAGCACCAGTAGCGGAGGCAGCTCTTTTACCAGATATCTTACCAGTCGCAAATTGAAAATCTAGTAAAGTATTGCAAGAGCGACATCTAATTTTGATCGATGATTACGTTAGTAACATACAATTCGTAGGAACTAAAGGAAAAAATAGAATAACTGGTGATAATGCATCATACGGTTTGCCGTCCTCATCGTATATAATCTTCCTCCCGGAGACACCTTCTTGGGGTTGAGAATTAGCCATTTAGCTCGATCTTGTACTGTGTGTAAGTCAACAATAGATGCTTACGATCTTGTATCAAATAATTCATCTTTAAATAGTAAGACACCTAATAAAGGAACATTAAAAAAGTTTATCTACAGAGTATGGGAACATGTTAAGTAAAGGGATTGCCTAAAAGCAAAAGCTTTTATATACCATATTTCTTTAATCCAATGCCATTGCCTGAATGGGTTGTTGAGCATCCAACTTTAAGTGCGGCGCAAAATCTGAAGTCCTCAATGGTCGCATCTCTATGGAGACATCGTCTGGTAGTTCATTTGATTTGAAATTAACCATAAATTCTCTTTTCAATCTTATATACTCCCTAGCAGCGCTTAAAGCTGCTTCTCTGCACAATTCTTTCAGATCTGACCCTGAAAGACCACTTGTACCTGCTGCAATGACATCAATGTCAAAGTTCTCCTCGTCCACTTTAGTATCCTTTAATAAAACTTTCAAAATTCTTAAACGCTGTTCTTTATTAGGTGCTGAAATGTAGAACCTCTTTGGTAACCTTCTTAAAAATGCACCGTCTATGTCACCAATTCTATTGGTGGCCCCCACAATCATAACTCTACCATTACCCAATAAACCGTCCCAAAGTGTCATAAATTCCGCCTTGAGCATAGCTGTCACTTCATGGTCTGTAGCTGCACGCTCCCTCAGGAAGGAATCTATCTCATCAATAAAAATCATACAGGGTTGTAGTTTATTTGCTAACGAAAACATTGCATCGACAATTTTATTAGATTCACCATACCATTTGTCCATAATTTGTGACATCCTTATTGAAATGAAGTTAGCTCCACTTTCATGTGCCAGCGCCTTAGCAAGCATTGTCTTACCACAACCAGGCGGACCATGCAATAGAACACCACTAGGTGCCTGTAAAAGTGGATTTCCCTGGTAAACTTCTGGCATCATTAATGGATAAACAACACTCTCATGTAAATCAGCAATTATGGGATCAAGTCCACCAATATCTTCAAATGATATGTCCAATTCATCAGAAGTTATCACTGATGACAAAACGCTTTTCTCATACGAGTTTAAATCCACTTTTGCTAGTTCAGGCTTCTTATCAACAAGTTTCTGCCACTGTGATAATTGTCTACTCTTAGATTCTTTCGATCTACCTGATAGAGGTCCTGTTTCCACATCATTCAATAGCCTACTGATCAAATAATATAGCGATATACCAGTACCAACGAGCACTGAAAGATCAGCAATAGTCTTCAAATCAAATTTCCTTGACATTTCAGAGATTGAAAACAACTTTATATATGATTCAAAAGCTTAATGAATTTCTTATTTGTGCATGTCATTGTGCACTGTATAAATTTATTGATCAAAAATTTTAGCGATGAGCTTAGACACTTATACTACATCTATTGTGAAAGAAAACTACAAGAAGTAGGTCGATTTGATGTCTGGTGGCCACGCTATAAGATTCCCAGGGACTCTGTTGGATGAGCTAAAGACTCATGATTATACCAACGATGAGCGGTTCAATACTACTACGAAGAGTAGAGGCAAGAAGAGAAATGCCAAGGGACAAATGAGTAGGAAAGAAGCTAGAAAGCAACAAAGACGTGAGAAGAAGGATAAAGTTAACCATAAATCGAACACGAAAGCATCGAAACCCAAGGATAAACAGACCGAAAAGCCAGACTTGCCTTTCTCATCAGACGATGAGCTATCTGCAAGTGATTTCGAAGGTCATGAGGTACCGAGTGATGGAGATGATGAGGAGCCTATGGATGCCGAAGAGACTATGAAAGCATTAAAAGAGGCCAAGGCATCTAAGAAGGAGTCCAAGAGATCAAAACAACACGACCGTCCCCCGGTAACGTCAGCTGAACGTGAAGCTATAGAAAGAGATGAAATGGAAATGGCCTACTATGCCAAAAAATTGGGATTGAGAGGGAAAAATAAAAAGATCCATGCAAGAGATGAATTTGATGCAGTTGGTGGACTATTAGAAGGTTTAGATTTCTTCGAAAATTTTGAAAACGGGGAAAGAAGTGATCAAGATGAGAGCGGCTCTGAAGAAGACGAAGACGAGTCTGAAGACGATTCTGAAGAAGAGGAAGAAGAACAAGATGGACAATCGAATGATGAAGAGGAGGAAGAGGAATCTTTATCAGAAGAGGATGATGGTCAAAAGCTATTTTCTTCCGATGATGATTTATCTTCGGGTGACTTTGACGACGAGGATGAACCCTTGGATGAAGAGGATGAAAGCGATGAAATGGAACATAAATCGAGCAAGAAGAAGGTGAAAGAAAATCCATACGTCGCGCCAGCTCAAAATGATGGTGCTTACGTTCCCCCATTTTTGAGGAAACAGCAGTTGGGAGACCAAGAAGAGTCTGAAGAATTTACCAAATTAAGGAAAACGGTTAAATCTTCCCTAAACAAATTGTCTGATTCAAACATTACCACTATAATCTCATCTTTAAATGATTTATTTGATGCTAATGCTCGTCAATATGCCACTGATGCAATAACGAAGGAAATCTTGGCTATTATTTGTCAAAACAATAAATTGCTCGATGGATTTATCATGAATTATGCTGCGGTAGCATTCTCTCTCTGGAAATTAAGAGGAACTGAGGTTGGTGCGCTCTTTATACAGGCATTTGTGGAAACTTTTCTAAAGTATTACGACCAACAGTTAGAAACTATTCGTAACACAAAGAAGAAAAGTGAAGACCCTTCTGTTTTTCCCAAGGAGTGCAGTAACATGATTACCTTATTATCCTATTGTTACAATTTTGGATTCGTTTCAAGCAAACTGGTGTACGATTTGATTAGATTTTTCGTACAAGATCCTAATGAATTCACCACTGAACTTTTATTGAGGATTATATCAATTTCTGGACCGCTGATCCGTGGTGATGATCCGTTTGCATTGAAAGAGATCATCTCAGATTTACTAGCCAATGTTAAATCGATTAAGGATCAACCAGTGCGTCTACGATTTCTTTTGGAAACTATTTCTGATTTGAAAAACAACAGATTGAAACCATCAATGCTAGCCACAAGTAATCAACAATTGAAGAAAATATTACAAAATGTATTAAAAATTTCGAATTCATCTACTGAGCCATTACAGGTAACAGTTGATGATATTAAAAACGTCGAGACTAAAGGTAAATGGTGGCTAGTAGGTGCCTCGTGGAAGGGAAATATGGCAAATGCATTCGAAGAAGCGCATAGTGGTCAACCTGGAAAGATGACTTCTGCAGACGATGAAATTAATCTCGAAGACGATTTACTCGATGATATCCCCAATTGGGAGGCAATTGCCAAACAACAACGTATGAATACAGACGTTCGTCGTGCAATTTTTGTTAGTATAATGTCTGCACAGGACTACATGGATGCATTTACGAGATTAGAAAAATTGAATTTAAAAAACAAGCAATTGGTTGAGATTCCAAGAGTTATAATCCATTGCTTAGTACAAGATAGTACTGAAAATGGTTATAATGCTTATTACGCATTACTTACAAGAAAATTATGTGAATATCAACATCATTTAGCCAAATCATTCCAGTTTTTATTTTGGGATATAATCAAAAAGTTTGAAGAAGATTCGATAGATGAGGAAGATGATTATGGTGACTTAAAGGAAGATGCCAGACTGCGAAGCATTGCTAGTCGCGGGAAATTTTTCGGATCTCTAATTTCCGAACGAATTTTACCTCTGGACATCTTCAAACATGTTCCAATTATGTCTGGTTTGAATGCAGATGGATATTCATTCATGGAGGTTCTTTTGTACCAATTATTCGTGAATATTGCCAAAAAATCTGAAGTCAAAAGCAGGGACAACAAGGGGAATAAAATAGTCAGTTACAAAAACGACGGCTTCCGTAAACTTCTGGAAGATAGTGTCAAGCTGGAAAACAGATCAGTAATTTTGAAAGGATTAAAATGGTTTGTTACCAAGAAATTCAGATACAAGGACTACTTTAATGGTAGTAAGGGCAACAAAGGTGATGAAAAGGAATTGAGAAGAATAGAATGGGCAGTACCTACCTTTGTAAATATTTTAGACCAAGAACTGGAAGGTATCGATTACTAGGTTTCAATGTATTTATAGTTTACAATTTCGAATTTTCTTTCCTATGAAAACATCATTTACATATCTTTTTTTACATCTTCGACGGACTTCACGAGAAGTCGTCCATCTGACTTCTGTTTGAATTTAGCCACGTAGGTGGTCAATTTCCCTTGAGCCTCTACAACTGGAACTTTAATCAAATTTTCACTTTCGGGAGTCAATGGTGAATAAGTAAAACTTTTTACCAGACTAGTATTAAGTAAAATATTACCCATACCATCTGATCTACAAAGGAACCTTACTTTAGACTTATCTTCCTTGTTCTGTAACAATTTTAATTCACCTACACCTCTGGAATCATACGATTTAGTCTCATTATTAAAAATCATTAATTTCGACCTTTGAGAGAAAAGTAAATTTTCATTTTCTTCACCATTTTGCATTTCAATTGGATTTGATGGTTCCTCCTTGTTTTCTTCTGGTTTAGATTCTTCTTGTTGAGGGGTTGCAGATAATGATGATGAAGGTGAAGTTTGACTTGCGGGTTTCTGACTAAATGGTAGTGAAAACTTGAAGCCACCGCTTGGAGCATTATCAGTATTCGTTGTAGTAGTTCCATTGCTGTCGCTATCGTTGGTATTATTTGGTTTAGGGAAACTGAAAGATGGTGCAGTAGAAGAATTCGATGAACCAAACGAAAACGCTGGCTTTGCATCAGCTTTCTTTTCACCATTGGCAGCTGGAGCTGGATTACCAAATGAGAAAATTGGTTTAGGGTTTTCAGCCTGTGAATCCTTTTGTGGCTTCTCTTGACCGAATTTAAATGAAAATGATGATTTGTTATCGCTCTTTTCTGATGCATCAGATGCAGGTGTACTTGGTTTGAAACCAAAGCTAAATGATGGCTTCTTTGCTGCTTCTTCTTCAGGCTTTGGTTGACCGAAATTGAATGATGGCTTCTTTGATGTTCCGTCTTCAGGCTTTGGTTGACCGAAACTGAATGTTGGCTTCTTTGCTGCTTCTTCTTCAGGCTTTGGTTGACCGAAACTGAATGCTGGTTTCTTTGGTGGCTCACCTTCAGAGCTTGGTTGACCGAAACTGAATGTTGGTTTCTTTGGTGGCTCCTCTTGAGAATTTGATTGACCAAAATTGAAAAGTGGTTTGGTAGTATCAGTATTTGTATTACCAAAACTAGATGCTGGTTTAGCTAAATTCGCTAAGGATGATTCGGAGTCTTTTTGTTGGAAAGGATTAGCAGGTGGTTGATTTTCCTTTTTTTCTTCAGCTGGTTTATTCAATTTAAAGATATCACTTTTAACTTCACCATTAAACGTAAATTGCGGACCTTTAATTTCAATTTCATCTTCACTGTCGCTTTCACTAGCACGCTTAGGTTCTGCTTTCTTAGCACCAAATGAAAAAACCGAATTTGAAGTAGTTGGTTTTGATTGTACAGTAAATTTTGGACCTTCTACTTTAATTTCCTCTTCGTCCTCTGAAGATGAGGCAACTTCCTCTTTTTTATCACTTTCGTTAGATTTTGCAATTGGTGGTAAAGGTTTCTCTACTTTTAGTGGTTCAATGTATTGCTTATATTTATCCAAAGCTGGACGCAAATCTGCGAATGAATCCTTGTTTACTATTTCTACCACTTTATCCTTAAATTGCAGATTAAGAGCTTTAAGCTTAGCGTTTGTATCATTGTTGGTACCATTATCATTGGGTTGTGTTTTTTTAAAGATATTAAATGCATTAGACATCTGAGATTCCGCTGATGGTTTATTATTATTATTATTATTATCCACATTCGATGGTTTTGGTTGAAAATTGAAACCTCCGGCACCTTTCCTCTTAGGCATTGCAATTTTACGCTTACTCATAACAGATGCAGGTGCAACCCCATGACTTGTTGAGGAAGAACCATTTTCATTGTCAGAATCTGAACCCTCTTCTCTAAACGTTTCTCTTGTGATTTGGGAATCAGCTATTCTCTTGGCCATAATCTAGAAGGAAAATGATGTACTAAAAAGAAAATTTGAAGCCAATTAGGGCCGATATGAATGGGTAAATCCTGTTTCGATTTGGTATAAACAGTTTTTCACTAAAGTTTTAGTTCTTGTTCATGTTGTCTTGCAAAAGGTTTTTTTTTTCATAGCTAACCTTATTGGGTTTTCATAGTAGTGAGAAGGAAAAAAGAATTCCGATACGGGGAGTCGAACCCCGGTCTCCACGGTGAAAGCGTGATGTGATAGCCGTTACACTACATCGGATTATTAGTTGTTGTGGTAGGAAGATAACATATACGGTACACATCAGCGAACCCCCATCATATTCTTTTCACAATAAAATACTAAAGGCATGCAAAAAATATTGAAAATTGGATTTCTAAAACGTATGAGATTATGCGCGTACATCTGTTCCATTCCAGGGCTATTTAGTACCTAGATGCATGTGATTGTCAATAAGTGACTATTCCACCCGAACACCTCCACCCGTACATTCTCCTCTGTCACAGAAAAAAACTCTTGGATGACTGGTTCTACTTTTTTTTCTTTCGCTGGGAAAGTAAGTTTTTCTAGACTTTCCGACGACGCGAACCGACGCAAAGAAACTGACCGACTCAATTTTCCAGAAATTTTCACCAACTTTGTCAATCATCCGGGAAGACTAAACTAACTTAGGAGGGTATTACTATTAACTTGGAACTGTACTTTTTACAATATCCTTTTATTTGAAAACTTAAGACAATCAAGAGAATAGGGTAGCTAATCATGCCTCCAAAGCAACAGTTGTCCAAGGCTCAAAAGGCTGCCGCCGCTATGGCCGGTGGTAAGAAGTCCAAGAAGAAGTGGTCAAAGAAGTCCCACAAGGACAAGGCCCAACACGCTGTCATCTTTGACCAAGACAAATACGACAGAATGATGAAGGACGTTCCAAGTTACAGATACGTCTCCGTCTCTGTTCTTGTTGACAGATTAAAGGTTGGTGGTTCTTTGGCTCGTGTTGCTTTGAGACATTTGGAAAGCGAAGGTGTTATCAAGCCAGTCTCCAAGCACTCCAAGCAAGCTATCTACACTAGAGCTACCGCTGAATAAGCTAAATCTGATATATTAAATTTATAGGTGTATATCTCAATCATTACGAAATATTGCATAACCTTTTTTTTATCGTAGTTTGACGAAATATCCACTTCTCTGGCGGGAGAACATCATGAGATCCCGTACGATGCCGTTTGATGATTGTGGGCCATCGTTTTTTCTGATTTTTTCGTTGTCTTTTTTTTTTCTTCGTCGTTCTGAAAATTTGTATATAAGAGACGTGTTGGTTTCAACTCTTCTACTTCTACTTCTTACTACTTTTCTTCTAGTCTCCCAGGAAAGGAATCCCACAAGATTAGAACCAATTTTTTTTTTCATCTTTCCACTGAGGATGTATATGCAGGACAAATAGTTAAGGAATTCTTCGTTTATGATGGGATCCTCTTTCCTCCGTTGGTTACCATGAGTTCATGGTACAACGTTGATAATATTTATTCAAAGAGAAAATTACTTGATGAAACTTATCCACCAGTACTCTGGCGATGATTCAATTGAATATGTGCTAGGAGCAATCATGCATCACCATCTGATAAAAATTATAGATTCTTTTGAATTTTTAGTTATCAACGTATTATAAAGGTATGATGAAAAAAATTTACATTCAGTTCTGCTTCTGAACCACAGAAGGAAGAAAACCAATTACCAAAGCTCAAAATAGCTGAACCTTTACCTTGTTTCTTGATATGTATTAAAAACTTAAGCTGTCTTTTGAATATTACCTTTTCTTCTAATACGTGCTTCGTCCTTAGCATGGATAAATTCCTTGATTTTGTCCCATTGGGGTCTGAATTTTGGTGGGACGTGGTGGTCCAAATGGCCCAATACATCAAGGGCAGTAGCTTGTGCATAAGGTGAAAAATTGAAGCGTAACCAGTAGAATGCGAAATAAATTACGAGGCATATTCCTGAAGTACCATCTTTCAAAAGAACAGAATCTAGCACAAGTGCTAAAAGGACTACCAATTCTGAATATGACATAATTCTCAACAGGAAGACATTTCTCTTTGTAACTTTGTCTGAACTCATAGTTCCCTTAGTTTCTTCTTTCCAATTACTCAAATGAATAAAACTTAGAATCATATAAGGGAACAGCCTATAAAATGATCTTCTCCCTACAAGGAGCCAAAGTGTTGCAACAATTATCATTTGGAAATTTTCAGAACTTAGCATTTCGTACCATTGTGGATTAATACTTGCCCAATTTTGATACATAGTAACACTCAATGCCAAAATTGAACCGACAAGTGCCATTCTATAGAAGACACGAGGTAAAAATCTTATAATTGAGTGGTACCATCTATTACCAGCGATGAAGTGATAGTCCTTGTTAAATCTGAGGAACAACCATTTCCAACTACGATACTTGTAGAACAGTAAAACGTGGAAGAGATAAGTTACTGTGAAGAGCAGACCAAATCCCACTGCCATACAATGGCCTACCAACCAAACGGTTTTCTGGTCTTTCAATGGATCACGCTTCTTCTTAAGATCTTTCTTTCTGATAATTTGAACTTGAGTCATTATGGCAGTAGATAGATCCCTAAAGCTTTATCCTTGTATTGCTTATCCCTATCGTTTGTTAATTGTTTGTTTGTTTTATTGAAGTCTTTCATTTATCGTGTTGAAAAATGTATCAAATGCTACCGAACTTCGAAACTATGCAGAGAACATTTGAGCTCATCGCCCCCATTGAAAATAAATAGTCAAATGGCTAAATCAAGATTCGAATACGTTAGGGATTTTGAACAAAGGGATGTCCTTATACCTGAAACTTATATCGTAGTAAGAATCGATGGTAAGAAGTTCCATGAATTTTCTAATTACTACAAGTTCGAGAAGCCCAATGATATGAGGGCATTGAAATTGATGAATGCATGTGCGAAAAATGTGCTTTTGCAATACCGTAGTGAGGTTATACTGGCATATGGTGAGAGTGATGAGTACTCTTTCATACTACGAAGCGATACTACTTTGTACAATAGACGAATTGATAAAATTTCATCGTTATTCGTATCACTATTTACATCCCAATATGTTATGCTTTGGTCCAAATTTTTTCCTAATGATCCATTGGATGTTAAACATCTGCCGTTTTTCGATTCAAGGTGCGTTTCATATCCAAATTTGAAGTGTATTAAGGATTACTTATCGTGGAGGTTTGTAGATACGCACATTAACAATCTTTACAACACTGTATTTTGGCAATTGGTTCAGAAATGTGGATTGACGACGAGAGAAGCTGAGAATAAATTGAGTGGTACGGTTAGCAGTGAAAAGCAAGAAATTTTATTCTCAGAGTGTGGTATTAACTATAATAATGAACCTGAAATGTTTAAGAAGGGTTCACTAGTAACTAGAAAGGGTGAAATTTTGCACATTGACGTTATAAAGAAGATAGACGAATTGTTTGAAGGGTACTAAATAGTTTTAAAAGCATTACAGTAGAGTAATTATCGATGTAAAAACTTGATAGACACCAGATCAGAAGTTCTGTATTATCAAGGTGAGGAATAAAAAATAAACCTCCGCGACGGGGAATTGAACCCCGATCTGGCACGCGACAAGCGCCCATTCTAACCATTAAACTATCACGGATTACTTGTTATTGGAGAATGAGTTATATGCGGTGTATCATATGTGTACGTAAACATCATGTGGAACATTTCTGAACTATATGAAGAAGCTGTGCTCTCAGCATATATGAGTTTTGTTGGATACGAGAGAGGATCACTCGAGTATTCAGCTGAGCGCTAACTTTACTACTAGGATCTTATCTTACTTACAACCCGGTTTTCTTGGCTGCACATTATGTGTTCCTGTCTGAAGATATGACCCTTCTGTAGAATATCCCAACTAGCCAGCGGTTGGTACAATGTGGGTGTCACAGCATGTATACAATTGACATTCTTGCTTTTCTAGCATATTTCCAAAACTATTGAATCATGAGATGATTCCGACCCTTTGAAGAGAGAATGAAAAGACGGGTGGAAGCACAATGGAGATGAGCGCTAAAAGAATTACTTGATTATAATCGAAGACTAAACAAAGGCCCTTTGAAATGAAGCAGGATGTATTTTACTGATTTTGAGTGTATAATTGAGGGATTCTCACCTACTATCAGAACGGTGGTAATACAAACCTCTGCACTTGAAGGGCTTAGTTGAAAAAGGTTGAAAAACATGCAATCAAGCCAGGTATACCATCGGTGGTTATCTAAGGGGAACGGGAGCAAAGTGCGTTCCAGAAGCTTTTTTCAAGCATCCTAACAATAGGATTCACCTCTCGTGGAGACGCACGCCTTAGGGTCAAGAATAGTCTTCCTTTTCTAGGTTGCTTCACCAGAATGGCACACCATTTACTAAGAAAAGAAGATAGTGTCCTTATCAACGCTTGGCTCATTAGCCAGGCGATCAGCTTATACTGCACAACATGAGTGGGAAATCGTACAGGCTATCTAGTAGACCTTCCTGCCAACAACTTTGAAACCAATTGCAACGACATTATTAAATTATATATTTAAATCTAAACCTTATCTCCACCATTTGAGAATACAAGTTGAATTAGGTTTTCTCAGTTAGAAGTTCTTTTTTGTTGGTGCCAGTATTATACATTTTATGCATGCGGTTAATGACGAAAGGGTATCTATGCTCGAATAAAAAAATGGGATTGAAAGTGAAGTGAAAAAAACAACCAAACAAGGTGAACTTGGGGAATGAGAAGTAGAATATAGCATAATCGAATTCGGTGAAGGAAAAAAAAAAAATCGAAAAAATATATTATTAGTAACCTCTTGCGTTTATCTCATTTCCATGTTCGTCATAAAACCGTTCCTGTAACGTCAAATTTTGTGGGTTATGCGCTTGTGTAGTTCCTTCTGCTAGCGAAGAAGTGTCCAAACGTTGAGGGGTATCATTGAAATTTGAAGTATAATTACTTGAAACATAACCGTTTAGTTCACTTCCATGGTAATCGTCCTCATCACTAGCCGTACTCAACGAACGTAAATCATCATCATGTAAAATTGGTGAACCGTTATTACCTAATGGCGAATTGGATTCATATTTGTTACTGATGTCCTTACCCAGCATTGCATACCATAATTTTGTCAAAATATTAGCACGATATGCGGTAACGACTTTACCATCTGAATCAATAAAATCGGTTTCTCTTGATCTAACGCAAAACATGTAAATGAGGACACCAATCGTAACTAACAATGGTACACCAATACCAACACAACAGCCAATAACGATATTTCTGTTTTTATGAGAAAGACCACTATGACTTTTATTTTGGGCATTTAAACCACTGCTTCCTGTCGCCTTCTGCGTTACAGTAGTATAGTAATTGGAAAGAATTGTTTGACCATCGACCACACTGGTAAGGGTATGTTTTTTGGGGTTACTCTCTGAAGTTTTTGAGGAAGGTGCTTGTGTGGAAGAAGTTTGTGATGATGACCTTGATGATGATGACGACGACGATGAGGTTGATGAGCTACTAGTGCTTGAGGGCAGCGAAGATGTCGACGATGGTGAAATTGAACTGGAACTAGAAGCAGACGATGAGCTCTGAGAACTAGAACTGCTAGCACTGCTAGCACTGCTAGATTGACTACTGCTACTGGAGCTACTGCCACTACTCGATCGACTACTACTTGAACTGGACCCACTGTTACTTGTACTACTAGAGACACTAGAGCTTGAACTGCTGGCACTACTGCTCGAAGGGGCTGAACTGGATGTACTTGCACTGGATGAACTCGATCCGCTTGGTCTAGAAGAACTCGATCCGCTCGCACTGGAGGAACTCGATCCACTGGGTCTAGACGAACTCGATCCGCTCGCACTGGAGGAGCTGGTTCCACTCGAAGAAACTGCCGAAGAACTCGAAGGTGTACTAGAACCGGAACTTGAACTTCTTGGTACTGAACTTGAACCGCTTGGACTTGATGAAGTGCTAAAACCTGAGCTTGAACTTGTTATTCCTGAACTAGAACCACTTGAAAAGCCACTTGAACTCTGCGAAACTGAATTGGAACTTTCAGGTGAGCTGGAACTCTGAGGAGCTGAGCTAGAAGTTCCCGTCGCACTTGGTTGTGTAGAAGTCTGTGACAAAGAACCACTGCTAGAGTCACTTGAATCGGAACTTGGCAGCGTACTACTGGTAACACCGCTCGGGCTATCACTACTGCTTGCAGAACTGAAAGGATCGCTCCTACTTCCGCCAGTGCTTGTGATTGAGGAACTTTGAGTTGGTGACGATGGACCAGTAGATGTTGGTTGCTGGTTTGACGACAAAGAGCTATTATTAGGGTTAAATCCACCGAATTCACCTTGGGACCATACTCTGTCGGTTAGCGATAGTAGCAGCAATATAACGAGTGCTGAGAGGTTCATCTTTAGCGAACGAGCCTAATTGTACTGAACGAATGTGTGTATAATGTATCTATAGCGTATGCACTGTTGCGTAAAACTTCTTAATCTTATATGGATCTGTGTATGAGTCTTAAAGATTTGGTCCAAATTAGAATCCTTATGAGAGTGTATGACTCTCTATCTTTCCTGCGATCGATACCGTCGTGATACAGAAGTAAAGGTTGTTAAAGATTTAAGGAAAGGATCGAATGAATAATTTTGAATGAATTTTGGATTGGTTTTATTTTCCCTGTATATCTTGGTATTATGGTTTTAGCAGTAATAATAAGAACAACGGTGGTAAAAGTAGTAGCATAGTAAAACCAGCAGAGAAAAGCAGCAGGAACCTGCAACGGATGGGAGTTAAAAACTGGAAAAAAAATAAAAAAGATCGAGAAAAAATGGCGGAAAAAAGAAAACGAGGCGAAATTGAATCTAATTCTCGTCCGTAGTGACAGACGCGTCGCGAATTTTATCGTGCTTTATTCACGTGTGTGGTAGAGCTGTGTTGCATCATTTGTTCTGTATCGGGAAATATCGGCTGGTGTTTACGGTTGCTAAATATAAACAGGGTGATGTGTCGCAGTCTTGTTTCAAATGGGGTTCATCTAGGAAAACGTGCCTGGATTGAAACCAGTGCTGTGTCAAAAAAAAAAAATACTAGCAGCTTGTTTAGGAATTCAAAGCTGGCTTGCTCCTGAAGATCTATCGGAATTTTTAATCCGATGTAGTGTAACGGCTATCACATCACGCTCTCACCGTGGAGACCGGGGTTCGACTCCCCGTATCGGAATTCTTTTTTTCTTTTCGCTTTTCTCGCTCATGTACTATTTACAAGTTTCGTTTTTCTCTAACCTCTATTTGTATAAACGTCTGTAACTTCTTCGATATCATCTAGTGCGTTTTCTAGGGAGTCATTTGCTCTTAATTCTTCTTCCTTGAGTGTACTACCAATTGGATCTTGCGCATTGAATTCAACACCAACGTCATCAACGTAGAATTTACTCTCCTTCAGTCTTTGAGCCACTTTGTTAGCGTCTGATGGTTTGGTAAATACAACAAAGGATCCGCCGTATTCGCCTTCACCTAATTCGACATCATCCATCTCACTGTAGTCTTCTACGCCTTCTACATCTAAGATTGTCATAATGACCTGCTCTTCATCCATTCCCTTGGGTGATAGAATATTAACAAATCCGCGTCTTTGAAAACAGTACAAAGTCGGGGTCATCGACCCACCAGCTTTGTTAAATGCACTTCTTACCAATGAAATTGTACGATTTTTATTGTCAGTTAGCGCTTCGACGACATAGGAGATACCACCGGGTCCAATTCCCTCATAGATACATGACTCAGTTGGTTTTTCACCAGGTGCAGGTACACCTGAGCCCTTGCGAATTGCATTTTCAATGACTTTTTTCGTAACGTTATTCTTTTGAGCCTGTTCTAGCGCTGTTGCCAGTCTCATGTTTATATTTGGATCTGTCGATCCTCCTTGTTTAACAGCAATGGATATCCGTTGTGCGAATTGTGAGAACAGTTTATTCTTTTGTGAATCATTTTTAGCCTTATCGTGCTTGATTGTTGACCATTTGTTATGACCGGAGAGTTGGATGGCGGTAGTGTGAAGGAAACGGGGGGAGCAACGTTTAGGAGAGATCGCTGGTAAATTCCGTAGCGTGGACCCAATCATCCTGGTGGTTTGTGTAGTCTGTCCTCCCTGAGATGAGTTTAATAGCTATTTTGTATGCTACATGTTCAATGTGCCTCGATGTTGAAAAAGTTAACAGTCCGGGTAACAAACACTTCGGCGGCTAATTGGTGAAAGTGTAGAGGGACTGCAAAGGTTCCATTAGGATTCAATTGAGTCTCTTGAAGTATCGAGAGAGAGAGAGATTTAAGTACAATAACATGTGTGTTTTCTCTTCGTGTAGTGTTCCCTTTTTACGTTTTGTCAATGGATGGAGAAACAATGAAATTCGCATTGAAAACAAACCTTCAAGATCAAAAGATACATCTATATAAAACATTGATATCAAGCAGAAGATAGATATTTGGACCCAGAGCTGCTGATAGCTCTGCCCCTCAAGCTTTGTACTGGTAATCACGCAAATAACACGTGCATCTCCAAGAAGATTCATGTCTATGTAGATTCTATCATAATAGTATGCATTCACTTGATAGCGCCATCACAAATGATACCTTTCAAAACTTTTACTACATCCATTACCACCTTTTACTGCCGTTTATCTTGTTTTAAGGCCAAGGTTTTACAACGCGGACTTGTCAATAACAAGAGTCGTTACACTGTAGGCCAAAAAGGACAAGGGAAATGACTGACAAGAGGACATTGATAGCAACGATCGCTGATGAAGACACTAACACAGGTCTTCTACTAGCTGGTGTAGGTCAGATCACCCCGGAAACTCAAGATAAGAATTTCTTTGTGTATCAAGAAGGTAAGACAACAAGAGAAGATGTAAGGCAGGCATTTGATAAATTTACAAAGGATAGAGATGATGTTGCCATCCTTTTGATCAATCAACACATTGCAGAATTGATTAGAAGCGATTTGGATGGGTTTACATCCGCATTCCCTGCTGTTTTAGAGATCCCATCGAAGGATCATCCTTACGATCCTGAAAAGGATAGCGTTTTGAAAAGAGTTAGGAGGTTATACGGTGAATAATGTTTGTACTCTGTTTATATTATAATTGAATTGATAAAAAAGTGTACAGGGATTATTTCATATATGTTACATACGGGCTTATTTCTTCTTATTCTTATTCTTCTTCTTGTTCTTCTTACTGTTACCACTACCTGCACTTGGTGTAGGCTTTGGTGTTGGAGTTTGAGTATTCTCCTGTGAAGAGGGTTCGGGTGTAGCCTCCTGGGATTCGGTTTTCGGCTGGGAAGTTTCGAGGTTATCTTGCGTTTCTGAAGGTTTGGTTTCTGCCGTTTCTGGTTGAGATTCCTTTGGAGATTCCTTGGATTCGTCAGCGTTAGATTCGGGAGTAACTTCAGCTTTAGACTCTTCTTGATTGGATTCCTCGGGCTGAACTGCAGCAGTTTCAGCTTTGACTTCCTCAGGTTTTGCCTCTGTAGTTTTTTCTTCGACCTCATCTGGTTTTACTTCGGAGGTATCTTTCTTGGCCTCATCTGGCTTTAACTCAGCAGCTTCGTTTGCTCCTGTCTTTTCATCTGCGGTCTCATTTTTAGCTTCCTCTGGTTTAGCGTCAGATGCATCTGGCTTTTCCTCAACAGCTTCAGGTGCCTCTTCCTGAGTACCCGACTTTGCCTCAATGGTCTCCTCCTTAGTTTCTTCTGGTTTCGTTGCTTCCTTAGCTTCAGTTACATCTAACTTTTCTTCAGTAGATGCCTCCTTGGGCTCAGCTGCCTCCGAACTCACGGCTTCAGCTTGAGCTCCGGCTTGAGATGCTTCAGGCTCCTTGTTAGCCTGTATCGTTGCATCTACTTCTGGTTTAGCTTCCTCTACAACCTTCTCATTAGTTTCTGGCACTTGAGCAGGTTCCTCCTCCTTCTTGGCTTCAGAGACGTTTTGATCACCTTGAGGAGCATCTTCTTTAACTTCTGTTGTAGTTTCCGTTGCCGCTTCGCCCGCTTCATTTAGTTTATCCGTATTAACATCTTCTTTAGCTTCACTCACTTCCTTTTCAGTCTGTTGCTCCTTAATCTCTTCTTCTTGCTTGGTATATCCTTCTGTCTTTGGTTCTTCAGTTTCTTTCTTGGGCTCTTCAACTTCCTTCTTAGGTTCTTCAGCCTCTATCTTAGGTTCTTCAGCTTCCTTCTTAGGTTCTTCCTCCTTCTTCTCACCCATCGTTTCAGCTTTATCAGCAAATTTCACTTTAGAACCATTGACCTTGGGGAATTGATAACTTTTCAAAATACCAGGATCTGCATCCAAATAAAATCCTCTCACACCAACTATACGCCTTTCAATTTCACAAGCTCTGACCCATTCAGGACGAACAATGGGTATATTACTACTCTTGGCTCTAACCAATTCAGGATCATCCTCATTGTCAACTTCGTTAGTGACAAAGTGGGTGGTATCAATAGCCGCATGCTTTTGCATTGGTCTAGCTCCAATCTTTTGTAAAGATTGTGCAATTTGTTCATCTGAAACGTTTTGTAATGGATCCAAGGCTCCAAGACATACTGTAATACCAGACATGTCGGTCATCTTGTGAGTATGCATCTTAACTTTTTCAGACCAATATTGACCTGAAGTCGTCGATAATTTCAATTGAAATTCATAATCTGTATCCACTGATAACCCAGAAATCTTGGTCGTTGTAGTCTTCAATGGCGATGGAATCACCATTGAACGTACACCTTGTCTGTAAAGAATCAAAGATTTTAAACGTGCTGACCCTAATGACAAGGGATCCCAAGCGAGAACACAACTCGTTTGAGTAACGTTAACAATCTTTAAGACTGGCGCCTCAGGCTTCTCAGTACCGTATTTCTCCAAAATCTTCATTTGAATATCTTTAAACAGTCTACGCTGTCTTTTCTCCTCTTCCAAATTCTGAGACACAGATAGTTTAACAATTGATCCTGCCTTCACATTGTCTGGTAATAACATCGTGGGGAATTCAATAACATGGTGATCTTGTGTGGTTAAAAGAGCCAGTGAGGCATCCAGCTTACCAACAGTAAGCAAAACTTCAACGTCAGACATATGGCTCTTCTAACAATGCTTCTCAAAATTTATTATATTTTATTTTGACTAACTGTACCAGGAAGAGGTTTTCTACCTGCTATTGCCTCGATGTTGATTTCACTCCTCCAGCCTGCCAACCTTAGAAGCGCGTTCGCGTACAGAGTGATTATCATAGAGCCGACGAGCCTAAGAATCATACGAAGCTATTAAAAGTATTGAAAATATTCTGTTTGATATTTACCTCTATTGTGCCCAAACATGGACCAAAATTCCAAAAAAAAATCCATAAAATTTAGGTAATAAAGCCTATGTACATTCGCATATCATCTACTTCACAATTCCTTAATTGATTTAGTCAAGGCATCTACAAAGATATCAGCATGCTTCTCTTCAAATGTCAATGAAGGTCTTAATCTGACGGAGCTTGTAGAGCAACCGCCTACGTTACAGCCGTTTAATTTCAATTTCTTTAGTAGTAAATCTCTTTGTTCCCCGGTAGGTAAATCCCAGGCGATAAAAGTACCTCTATCTTTACCTCTTAAATTTTGCAATTTGTCAGGATACTGCTTTTGCAACTGTTCCAATTTACCGAATAGATATTTACCCACACGTTGGACTTGTTCCAAAAGACCCTTGTTAACGATTTCATCACCAATGGCACCTGCAATTAACAACCTAGCTGGTTCACCACACCAGGTGTTGAACTGTCTGTAAGGTTTATTAGGGATAAATTTAGGATCGTGAAAAAAGTAGCCAGCACTTTGAAATTTCTTAGAAAATGTAACCAAGTCAACAGGTGGCTGAATATCCGCATACTCATGACACCAGAATTTACCAGTTGCACCAACACCTGTTTGCACCTCATCGATGATGTAAACGACGTTATGCTTTAAAGTAATGTCTCTCAAACTTTGTAGGAAATATTTGCTTGCATGGTTATCACCACCTTCAGATTGAATTGGTTCGACGATAAGAGCGGCGACTGGATTCTTCCAAGTGACAATCAAATCCTCCACTTGCTTTAGACAACGATCATCCTCTGCGCGGTTAGCAGCTTCATTTTCCTCTAGTGGGAATTTATAGGTTGGATATTCAGCATGGGGCCAATCAAATGCTGGGAAATCTAATTTGTGTAAAGGTTTAGAATTGGTGGATGATCCAGAAGCAAATAATCTACCATGGAATGCTCTTCTAAATGATAAAACAGATAACTGTGGAGAACCTGGAGCTTGATTATCCATTACAGAGTCATTTTCCTCCTTGCTAAATTCAGTATCATAACCTCTCTCGTGAGACTGACGAAACATGAATGCAGCTTTAAAGGCTAACTCATTGGCATCTGCACCTGATAGTGCAGGCCAAACATGATCTTGACCCTTGGGAGCAAATTTCAAAAGCTTGCTCAATGAATTAGTTAAATCCTTAGAGGGGAAATTAGCCAATGCAGGACGATCCACCAGTGCTCTGATCATTTCTTGAGATTGAGCGGCCTTGATTAAAGCAGGATTGTTATAACCTAGTGCAATCGACGCAATTTGTGCATATAGATCCAGATAAAGATTACCATCCACATCTGCAATGTAGTTGCCTAGAGATTTTTCATAATCAGCAACAAAGTATGCAGGTCTAGCGTCAAATACCTTATCTAGTTCAGCAATTTCTTTCTTTGATATGGGACCTGGAATAGATTCAGTTTTAACCAAAGGCTTGGTAGGTTCATTAGGGTAATATTTAGAAGTAACACTCATTCTGATGGTACTGGTTTGAAAATTTCTAGTAGGGACCAAAAGAGTTCTCCTGGCAGTGGAATCGGCGCCATTTAAATACCTAGGGGCCATCCCCTTAGTCTTTGTTGCAGCTTGTCTAACCCTTAGCATTAGTGATACGTGGTTGTTGATCGAATAGGATACAATATACTACTGACGGTTTAAGGAATTCTTAAGACTACTTCTCCATTAGATCGTCTTACCCTTTATATTCCTTTATCTGCGGTATTGACTATTCCTTTATTATTTTTTTCACTTTAGCTACCGCGCGGGAATCGAACCCGCTGATCGGAAAGTCATAGTATATTCAAATTGAAATAAAAGCCTTCATCCTAATAGATAATACATGGGACAAGCAGCGGGATAAACTCTGTGGGGCAAAATGAACACTGATATCAATTGCTAGCCGATTGGCGGACTTTTAAGTATGACCATGTATATTTGTAGTAATTGGGAAATGATAGTTATATTGAAAGAGGAAAGTCTAATAAGCCTGTAGCATTCACTCATAAAAGATTCTGCTAGTTGTTTAACCTATCCATTTGGTTTTAATTATTTTAATTATTCTTATTCATTTTGGTGTCAGTGTGACGCCGTTAGAAAACATTGTGGGGAATGAAAAAAAATAATTAAAAGCGATTTATTCATCGTAAAATATTAGCCTTACCATTATATATATATTCGCATTAAATCGTTCTACATCATCATATTACTATTATAAACACATTTGGCGTAATATCATGGACATACGTGTTTCTCATCCCAGTTCTCAGTACCACCCTCAACACTTCTTGAAAAGATTACTCTTTCATCACCGGAACCACTTGTTAGGTTCAGATAATCCACTTCGTCAACACATATACAAGCAATGGCAAAATTTTCTAGACCAGTTTCCTCCTTTGATCCATCCACACCTCTATTGATTTTATCCAACAGATTACTACTCTGAGTAGTCAATTCGGTACCAGGGTTTGGCTTACGATATTGAGATTTGGAAGATCTTGATAAACGGGACCACTGTCTTTTGAGTTCCATTCCCCACTCCTGCTCTAGCGGTGGCTTAAAATCACCCTGGGAAAGGACTCTTTCCTGTCTGTTGCTGTTATCAGTAGAATGTTGTCTTTCATCTTCAGTTGCAAATTTGTACAATTCGTCTTTATGATGACCGCAAACTGATGGTGAAATGATTCCATATCTATGAGTGACATCTTGTGGAATTTCACTATGGTTTCTTTTCGTTATTAAGAAGCAATGCCCACTAAATCTGTATTGTTCTCTTGTCTCAGCAAAGTAAAAACACGCCTCGACTGGTGTAGGACTGTCTAAACTAAAGGATTCAGCAACTTTGTTACTTCTCAAATCTATATGAAAAGTAAGAACATTTGACCTTTTATCCATGAATAAAAAGTCTCGAAAGACTAATGTCCTACAACGAGGTTTATTGGTATGGACATCTACAGTCGCCAGCTGGAACGGTAAAAATGGTTTGGGATTGTTTTTGGTAGATTGAATAAATGTAGGCACCCATGGTGCCATTTGATGAATCATTCTGGTAGGGTTAAAACTCCTTGTTGGGAGTAATTGATTACAATTCCTCATATCTATCGGTTGAAAGATAGACTGAGTATATTCGGTTTGTCATTTTTCTTGTTGGTCGTGTGAGAGTGTCAACAGTCAGCTTGGAAGACATTCCAAAACCAAATATTTCGTTAGTGATGATATCCGATCATCGCGTGATACAATCGTTCAATCAGAAGCAATTCCTCGATTGAGGCAGATACTATATAGCAGTGTAATGCGATGATATAGAAAGCATTACCTTTGTATACAAAGAAGGAGATCGAGATCAACTGATCCTGTTATAATGGTGTAGCAATAATAGCAAAGATCTTTTCTCATAAGATTATACGGTTGTTTGGCCGAGCGGTCTAAGGCGCCTGATTCAAGAGTTCGACTCTTACTCGTAGCGAAAACTGCGAGGAAATCTCAGGTATCGCAAGATGCGTGAGTTCGAATCTCACAGCAACCATCTTTTTGCCATTTTCGACTGACCGAGAAGTTACGTACCCTACTCCTTAAAAAGTTTCCAAGCCTCACCATCAATCTTTTGAATAGGATTGTCGAGCTTCAATTTTTCTTCTACCCGCTTCGAAATTTCCAGTTCCAGTTTCTGTTCCTGCTTTTGCAATTGCTCCTGAGAGTACCTGTAGAGGCAGTACTTGGCGATATGTTCTATTCTGAAACAGGGATCCCTTTTGTCAATAGCGAAACAACCAACAGGGAATGACACACCCTTCACAAAAATTAATACTGCTCCTTCGGTAATAACAGTATGTTTGTTTTCGAGCAGATAGGCCCTTGTACTCTTGATAAGCTTGCTGTTCATATAACTTCCAATCCTTTTTTGCAGCTCGAAACTTGAATTTCTATGCTTCAATGCGGCTTGTCTCTTTAGCTCTAGCCTCCAGTCATTGCCCACTGTGGTATCAGAAGAAGTACAACAACGAAACAGACAATGGTCATCTGCCGAACAAATTTCGATGACATATCCATCTTCTCTTATTTTTTCTAGAATCAAAGATCTAGCCATTATACCTAGGTTAAAAGCATCATCAACGTCAAATTTCACGAGGGGGTCTGGACCCAAAGTCAAATTGCATGTTTCAGAGTACTCCAGAATTTTAGAACCTTCTTTTCTACTCATTTTTGTTAAAATACACGTCCTACGACTCTTGCTTTGGAATAAATTACTGCACTTAATAAAGTTGGTCCTCATTTATAACATTCCGAAGAGGCAGCCTCGGGACCCTAATCAATTTGCCAAAATCTTTTGGATAACAGCAAATCATTACCACGATAAACGCATCCTACCATACCATCATAAACCCCGATAAGTAAACCACACATCAACTATCCTAGCTAACTTCTTTGAGCATAGTTTCCCTTCACCCCTTCACTGGTGTCCAAGTCCTAATCTTATCGGTAATCAATCCCAGGACCTTTTGATATCGAGATATTGGAAAAAGAAGAGCACACGAATACCACGTGATACAACGTGGCTCCCCCCGCGTTCACTCTACAGGCTACCACAGGCTATCACAGCCCAAATCCACAAGTCCGAACTCCGACGAGCAAACAATTTTATTTCCTTATTACATGACATAACCGCATAAAATTGCGCCATTTATTGGCTATTCGAGTCTACATACAGATCTTAAAATGCACAGTAACCACCGTCCACACGAATATCGGTACCAGTTACATAAGTAGAAGCGTCAGATGCCAAATACAAGTATGCACCAACCAGTTCTCTTGGGTTGGCTAGTCTACCCAATGGGACATACTCGATCCAGCGATCACGCAATTCTTGAGAAAGACGGTCTGTCAGAGGAGTCTCAATGTAACCAGGAGAAACTGTGTTAACTCTGGCAAAACCTGCCCATTCCATTGATAGGGATCTACCCAGATGGATGACACCAGCCTTAGCTGAGTTATAAGCGGCTTGCATCTGAGGAATGTTCACGATCTGACCAGAAATCGATGCCGTTAGAATCAAGGAACCATTTCCTTGCTTCTTGAAATGTTTACCGGTAGCCCTTGCCACATAGTAAACACTGTTGAAATCCACATCAATAACTTTATTCCACTCCTTGTCAAGAGCTTCTCTACCGGCTTCCTCAAGGTAGTCGAGTATAGGACCTCTATTCCAACCAACACCAGCGTTAGCAACTTGAATATCAATCCTGCCGAAATCCTTCACGATCTGATCAACAGTTCGTTCAACGTCGGCACTATCAGTCACGGAACATTTGTAGGCCTTAATCTTAACACCGTATTTCTTGGACAACTCACCAACTTCCTCTTCGATCTTTGGATTGGAATTGTACCACATGGCGACATCGGCACCGGCCTGTGCAAAACCAAGGGCAACTTCATAACCAATACCACCACTTGCACCTGTCACAGATGCCACTCTACCCTTGAGTTTGAAAAAATCGAGGACATGACCTGGCAGCTCAGCTGCAGGTGTTGGTACTTTCAAATCACGAATGTTTTGAGCCATTTTGAACAGTATTAATCTGATTGAAGATTGCAGTAATGCGTAGACTTCTCACAATAAGAGCTACTGGTCGTAGATTCCTCGAGTGTCTTGACTCTATCGTGTATTTGGTGCCCCTTATATAGTCATTCGCGGGGTAAGGGATACGCGTGACGTAAACATGGGGCCCCCCTTCTTCTTGCCCCCCCAATTCGAACAATTTCCATAGGTTTCCGGTTATTTGTCTATAATACCGTTCGACAAATGAGATGAGATACAGTTGCTATAGAGCAAGTTCGAAGGGCAAGATACTCCTCCTAATATCACTAATCTAACCATCGAGCCACCATAGGGACCTCCCTCCTTGCTTCAACTTGAGTGCTTCTTGCAATAATAGATTCAACATTGTAGGAACGACCTGATACAAATCGATACTCTAGAGGAGAACACGTAGACAAGTTTAATCCCTCCTTCCTGTCACCTTCGTATCTGGGAGGACTGGTGAACGTATAAACGGATGATAGAGTGTCCTTTTGAACCTCCCCCGAAGACTAACAAATTGCGAGGAGAAATGCTGGAATTTATGAAGGCTTGGATCATTTCCACTGCTATTCCCGGCGCTAGAGACGCTGAATTTTCCATATGACGTTTCTTTCCAGAATACCATAGATTTACGCTGCATGGAAAAGAGATTATACCGTAGCCGCGCGGTGTGAGGATGGGGCATGAAAAGAGAGGTAGGAAAGAAGCAGAATAAAGTCATATTGCCATAGTATAGGTATGTAGGAAGGTGGGCGGCTAATTAATTGGCTATATAGTACAGAGTAGTTTGCTCCATCTTGTTACCAGCAAATTGCACGTGCTTTCACCGGAGTTCCGATATTTTTCTTTTTTTTTCTTCCCCTCCCTTTTGTCTAGGGCGTAAGCAGGAGGCTTCGAAGAAGAGAGATTGTATAACGAATGTTATTGTAGTTTATAGGGGGATCAAATGGATCTGAAGCTCTCTCACAGATGAGTCAACACGTTAGAGCTTCAAGCCAAGATGCTAGGATTCATCTAAGTGAAATGCGAGGTTCTTCAACTTCACCACGCCCAGCTATGGTATCTAGGCCTAATTATGATGATGACTACGATATTGGTGGTGATGGCGTTGGTGAAGAAGACGATTTCTTAGATGTATACGATTTGACACCACGTCAGAGATTAGTTCGTCATTTCAAAAAAACTCTCTTCAAGCTGATGAATCACTATGCATTTTTACCAGTTTGGCAGAAAGTCGCGGTTATCATTGGTGGGTTATGTGCATTAGTCTTGGGTATACTGTTGCTTGTCTTCCATACACCTATGTTACATTGGCTGGTACATACATCAAACGAATTGAAATCTCAGAAGAAGACTGCCTTCATATTGATTTTACTCATCTTTTGCGTTTCTTTCCCACCATTAATCGGATTCTCCTTTTTGAGCACATCTACAGGTTTAATCTATGGTGTATCGTTTGAGGGTTGGATGATTCTAGTAGCAGGTTCTGTATTTGGATCAATTGCATCCTTTGCAGTTTTCCAGACTTTACTCAGGTCAAGAGCTGAACAATTAGTGCATGCAAGTCCTCGCTTTGAGGCGTTTGCTGCAATTTTACAGGAGAATCATAGCTATTGGATCTTAGCATTGCTAAGACTATGCCCATTTCCCTATTCCTTAACTAATGGTGCTGTTGCGGCTGTACACGGATTGTCATTACGCAATTTTGCCATTGCCCAAGTCATTGCCTCACCTAAATTATTTGCATACCTGTTTGTCGGTTCTCGTATTAAAAATATTGGTGAATCGAATTCTACAGGTTCCAAACTATTTGATTTGATAAGTATTCTTGTCACCGGTGTGGTCTTGACGATTACCGCTTGGATACTTTATTTCAAAACCAGAAACAAGTATATGGAGATTCAACGACTACAGCAGCATCAGGATCATCAAAGTCACCGCAGCGTGTCTCCGGATGTAGAGTTCGATATTTAAACACAGAATAAATAAGCTTTGTCATTGAAACACATTCTTACGAATATTGGGTCTCTTTTTGGATCGACTTGAACTTTTGCCTAACTGGAGGGAAACTTTACCAACTGGTTCCCGTACTACCGGGGCAGCTATCTCTTCCTCTTTATCCTCCTCTACATTCTCTGCTGCTGACTGCATCTGTCTCTGTAATAACATCATTTTAATTTCTTGATCACTCTTCTCATCCTTCGCAAGCTCCTGTAGTTTTTCCCTTCGAAGCAGATTTCCCTGAGAGTTGTCTATATAACTAATCATCAATTGTCCCATATCGATATCATCATCAGCATCTTCGTCACTCTTATCATTGTTGCCCTTGGAAACGTCTACACCATGAACTCGTATCTTACCAGTCTGTCCCAAATATTTAATGAATTTAGTCAGAGATGTAAACCTAGTAGCATTCATGTGGACATGGTCCTTATCTTGAATGTACTCGTTGTAGAACTTGTTGGCTTCGATCTTCTTCTCACCATGGGCCAACTTCAGTAGCCTTAGGAAATCATTTTCAAATTCTCTTGTATACTCATCAATATCTGTTTGTGATACTTGTGATATCTTTCGAACGTGAGAAGGTGATTTAATGTGTGATTTGAATCCATTATCATCTCTACATTGCTTTTGACACACTTGACAGTAAAACTTTAACTTTTGCAGGCCTCTGGCCTTCATCTGCTTGCTTGCATATTTAGCGGTACCATATTCTGCCCTACCCATGATGCCTTGGTGCTGAATATCCTTAGTATTCTTGTTAGGTTAGCATGCGATGGGTTTAACTTGAAAGTTCCATCAACTATAAATAAAGGACTACTCATTCAATCTCACAAAAAGCAAGATCAGATACACATACGAATAGATCACCGATGTTTAAACGGTTTAGTAGTAAGATCTTCCCCAGTGCTAAAAATGCATCTGCAAGGCTCACGGCTTTTAGAACCTATCAACAGGCCACTTACAGAAGGTTTAACAATGCAAGACCTGGATTTCAACTCAACATATATGATCCTACAACCAGGAAGATACTTGGATTTGTAGCAGGTGGCGGGGGACTGTTCTACTTAGCTAATTTGAAAGAGGCTCCTGTGAGCGGTAGAAGAAGATTCCTATGGATACCGCCTTCATTGGAGTTAATGATTGGTAAATCGAGTTATAAATCCATCCTTAGAGAAACAGGACCTTTCCTGTTACCTGATACCCATCCAACAACACAGAGAGTGAGCAAAATTTTCTCGAGGATAGTGGATGCAGCATTAAAAGATCCAAGCGTGGATAAATCTTCATTACAAGGTATTGAATGGAAAGTTCATGTTGTTAATAACCCAAGGGCGCCACCTAACGCATTTGTCTTACCAGGGGGTAAAGTGTTTGTATTTAGTTCCATCCTGGGTATTTGTCAAAATGATGATGGACTGGCAACTGTGCTATCCCATGAATTCTCTCATCAATTGGCAAGACATACCGCTGAAAACTTGTCGAAGACCCCCATCTATCTGATTTTGAGTACCTTGCTTTACACAGTAACAGGTGCAGAATCCATTAACAGGTTGTTGCTGGACAGCATTCTAAGAATGCCCGCCTCGAGGCAAATGGAAACAGAAGCGGATTACATCGGACTGATGATCATGTCAAGGGCTTGTTTTGATCCTCAAGAATCCATCAAACTTTGGGGCAGAATGTCTGATTTTGAGAAGAAAAACATTGGTGCTGGAGCAAGATTCGAATTTCTCAGTACCCATCCTGCTAGTGAACGTAGAATTGATAACATGCGTGAATGGATATCTCAAGCTTCTCAATTGTATGATCAATCTGATTGTGGCCAATTTGGTGGATTCTACAGGGGCTTTCAAAATAGTATCTTTGGTCCACCTGAACCTCCTACCATTTTACGTGGGTTTTAAGTAATAATACATTACTTATTACATATGAATATACCATTTTAAAACGGACGTCGTCTCTTGAATCCAATTTGCACCGATTTATCGGTATCCCTCTTGTTTGACGATGATGACGATGACGAACGTAATGAATCGCTATTCTGTTGTGCAAATTTCTTGTCGCTTTCTTCAAGACGTCGAATGACTCTATCTCTAGCGGCTAAACAATCCTTCATCCTTAAATCTAACTCATCAGGTTCATCCTCTCTCTCTTGCGGTTCGTCAACTAATTGGAAAAACCCCTTTACATCATTATTATCAATTTCTTTAATCCTCTTGATGTCATAGAGTAGTCCACCATAATCCATTAGCCAAAAAGGATCCACCGATGTGACACAGCTAATGTACTCCTTAGTTGTCATGAGCAACTCGTTGTAGACAACAAAAGGAGGAAGATCACCCATCCCATATAATGCACTTGTAGGATGCAGCTGAACTTCCATCCCCGTTTTCAAATGGACATATTTACCTAAACCTGATATTTTAGCCGCCTGATGAGCAAACCCCGAACAAATACATCTCCGAACGATATCCCATTCTGTACCCGAGGAAACCAATGGAATTCCTTGTGATTGCATAATTTTGACCAGTTGGACTCTGATGTCTCTAGCTCTTTGTAATGACCGGTATTGAAGAAAATGTCTACCACACCATCTATGAGAATACCTGTTACTCTTCCACTGAGAATAAACGTTCAAGAACGTTAAATGATCAGATTCTGGAACGAAGAACCTGCTTCTAGCTTGATCTGACTCTTTCTGTCTCTCTGTAGGCCTGTAAAATACGATTGGAACTGAAAGCATGGAAACGATGGTGACCATCTCTTCACTACAACCATTCCTTGCAGAAATGAGCAAAGCCTTAGAAAGTGAAGGTCTCAATGGTAGTTTGGACATTTCAGTTCCCAAGGAAGTTAAATTACCAAAATTATCCAGTGCCCCCAAAAAATGCAATTCGTACAACGATGCCAACAAAGTCTGTAACGGAGGCGGATCGATAAACGGGAACTTTAGGATATCGTCGACATGTAGGGACTTAAGAAGAAGTACCGTATTGGACAAATTAGTTCTTTGAATTTCCGGAATTGCTTGGCTGTACATATCATCGTAGGCGGCATCTTCGGTATACATCCTATAAGCGGTACCAGGCCCTGTACGACCAGCTCTACCAGATCTCTGATCAGCATTTGCTCTTGAAATAGGAGTAATAGTCAAACTATCCAAACCAATCTTCGGGTTGTAAACTTTTAACTTGGAAAATCCACAATCAACCACGTATCTTATACCATCTATAGTCAAAGAAGTCTCGGCAATGTTGGTAGAGATCACAATCTTTCTCTTACCAGATTCCAACTTCTTAAAGATACGACTTTGAACATCAGCTGGCAGTGCAGAATAAATAGGAAAGATTTCAACATTATTAATCTCATCATAACGGGTTATACCCATACTCTTGGAATAGACCTCTGTCAATTTCTCTCGTAGAGCGTCATTAGTTGCCTCAATATCTTCTTGTCCCGTCATGAATATTAAGATGTCACCTGCATCGACATCTGCCGACAAATGAATACGTATTGCCTGCATGACAGAGGCTTCCACGTAATCGGATACTGGATGTTTAGAATAAATAATTTGAATGGGAAAAGTCCTACCTGGAATAGTGCACAAAGGTGCCCCACCAAAGAAATCTGCGAATTTTGTAGCATTTATGGTAGCAGATGTTATGATCAGCTTAATATCCCTTCTTCTAGCCAGTAACCTTTTGAACAACCCCAAAATGACATCAGTGTTTAAAGACCTTTCATGCGCTTCATCAATAATAATACAATCGTATTTTTCCAAAGTATGATCCATCAATGCTTCACGCAAAAGTATACCGTCTGTCATGAATTTGATTTTTGTTTTATTAGAAGTACAGTCTTCGAATCTAATGGAGTACCCGACTTCCTGACCCAATTCAACACCCATTTCCAATGCAACTCTTTTAGCCACAGACATCGCTGCCACTCTACGTGGTTGGGTACATCCTATAGATTTACCGCTTTGACAAATACCAGCTTCATCCAAATATTGAGCCAACTGCGTTGTCTTACCAGACCCAGTTTCACCAATAATAATAGTCACTTGATTATCTCTAATCGTTTGTATGATTTGAGATCTCATCGCATAAGCAGGGAGGGATTTACGAGCTTGTAAAATATCCTCTCTTGAAGATACCTCTTGGTCTGTAGCATCATTAGATACATCGACAGCAGTTTGATTCTGGTCCTTTTCCTTGAGTCCCAAAACATCACCTAGTGCGGTCCCCACCACATCGGCGGCTTCTCTTGATCTTTGAGTCTTATCCTTCTGTAGACGTCGAAGAGCTACTAAATGACTACCCTTTTTGGCGCTGACGGACAGTTCACCATCTGGATTCTTAAATGGATTCACCAATCCACTCAAAGGGGAATCGAGGAAAGAACCAACGATCGTCGCATCAGTAACACCTTGTAACTGATAATTTTTTTTGAGAAATGGAGGTAAAAACTGCTTTCTCTGACTGACGGGCATGGTGTACAACTGTACCGAAGTCGTAGGCATTTTGAAATTTTTGTAAGATTGTACAGGGTTCTTAAAATCCATGTCTTTGGCTGGTTCCTCTGTCACTGGATTGCCGTAGTCATCGTCATAATTGTACCATTCTCTATCCTCGGCTACAGAATCTTCGGAAACAACAGATCCATCAGTATCATTACCAGACTCTTCTTGATCCTCCTCTTCATTATCAGAGACTGCTTGAAGCTTAGGCATACCAATTGAAGTACCAGATTTATCCTCTTCTGTGGTTGTGCTTATTTGTTGCTTATCCTTATCTTTTAACACTGCAGCATCCTTGTTAAACTCTTTCAGTTTCTGTGCAGTATTCTTATCAATCCTTTTGAACTGCGAGGGATTCCTCTTGGGTTTGAACAGTGGTATATCTTGCTCTTCTCCATCTTCATTTTCGTCTTCGTCTTCATCTAAATCCAACTGTAATCGAATCTTGCGCTTAACAGGCGGCAGTGGAATCGCCTTTCTACCATTTAATCTGACAAACAATGTCCCTAAAAACTCATCTTGACCTTGAAATCCACCAAGAGCTTTGCATCCAGCTACAAACTTGTTAGAGTCACCTCGACAGTTCTCAACCAATTTCCTTAGCGTCTTGATAAAATTTGAAGTAACCGTCGAGCTTCTATGTTCTTGGACAAACCTGATAAGCTCTTCATCATCAGACATGGCAATTTGAAGCTCAAATGGGCCCTTGTTGGTCTTCTTTAGTTCATTTCAGTTGCTCATCGCTTATACATTAGTGCACGTATTTAGCGATTGGGCTTTTTTTGATTTTTTTTCTTCCACCATTTTTCAATATTGATTGATGAGCAGCTTAAAATCATAAGAAACAGCAAGAGAAGTGCCCATTGCATGCAGTAACAAGGGCTTTCAAGGGATATCTGACTACCATCATGCAGTGCTTCGTACGGAGAATCCACAATTCCAGTTTCCAGCTAAAAAATCTGAGCAAAATTATCAATAATTCAAAGAAGACTCCAGAGCTAAAAGGTGCCTCCACTATCTACAATGCAAAGAGTTCTGCATCCAATTATAAAGGTTATATGAGGGCTAAAGTACCTGCAGGACTATACTTTAACAGAGCACCATCTTCTCCTACAGGATCTATCAACAGTGAAACCATTCCTTCGTCATTTTTACCATCAAACGATCCAAGAAAACAGTTAGTCCAAGAAATCGCATCCAAAGATGTACTCTCCAAACCGGATGCCCCACCAGTCTTGCCCAGCCGTAGCAGTCTCCAAGGTAAAAGCTATCACCTAAATCCAGAACAAATCGAGCAAATCCGCAGGTTGAGATTAGAAGATCCCGCAAAGAATACTAGAAAATCATTAGCATCTCAATACAACGTATCACCGCTATTCATCTCGATGGTATCTGAACCACCAAAGGAATGGAAACAAGAGATGGATTCACGTCTGACAACTATAAAATCCAAATGGCATGTAAAGAGAGTCACCGCAAGAGAGGATAGAAAGAGAAGGAAAGAGTTATGGTACCGTTCCTAAGATAAGATAAAATAAAGTAAAATAAAATAAAATTAATTAACATGTAAATAGAGTACTGTTACAACCTACTAATCGTCCATTAGCTCCGCCCAAATTTCAAACTCCTCACTAATCCTACATAGAACGTCTCTAAATTTTCTATCCTCGCTAGTTTCACAAATTTGTAATTCTAATAGTATATATCTATCATCCGAACATTGCATCATTATCCTAAACCTCTCCGATGACCACTCAGTAATAGTTTCATTCCATTTATGGACATTATCCATAACTTCAGTATGACAGAACACATTTCTCCTCCTACTACCACCTCTATTCCACTCAAATTTCAAAATATACCGTGATATACTACTGCCGTTCTCAATATATTCATCAAGAACTACATCTCCATAAAATAATCTACACTTTTCACCGGCAAACGCACTTTCATTTGTAAGATCAGACGGCAGCACGTTGAACAAAGCACACTTGTGATATCTACTCGATCTGGCCAAAATGAAAGTTGACGGTATTAGTGACGAACTCTTGGTGGTGGCAGTTTCTCGACTACTACTCATCGAACTAACGGCTAACATCGAAATTCATCGACTTCAACAAGACGTAGGACGCTAAAAATTTAGTCAAGAATCGAGCAAATGACTTATAAAATGTGTTCTAAAGTTTTGTATGTTGGTGATTATCAAAGATTTCTGACTTCATAATGAGTCAAGTTAACCGAGCGACCTTTTGGAAGCGATGCTTGTCATGCCCGTCGGAAAAAAAATGAAAAAAAAAAAGAGCACTGGGGCAAAAGATAATCACTACAAAACGATTCAATAAGGTATACAGTAAGTGGTAAGAAGTATCATTAGACCAGTATGGTTGCTTACGAAGATGATGATTTGATGGATTATGAAGAAGAATTACCAGAATTCGAAAACGAGGCTGATTTAGACGAGTATTTGAATGACGATGAGTACGAGTTAATGAACCAGCTTTTCCCCCATGTTAAAAAGGAGATGGTGGATTATCAGGGCTGGGATAATTTTGCATTGAAGAAGACGATTTTTGAAACTAATTTTGACCCAGATGAGTCTCTAAAAATATTGAAAAGAAGTTTCAAGAAGAAAAAATCAGAAGGTATGTATAAACGAAAGGCATTTTCAGTTGCATCTCATTCTCTACTAATTAACTGGGTCCTGAATGCTCACATTTAGAATGAGAAGTGCTTTAAAAAAATGAAAACGAAAAATAAATTGGTTCATCTTATTAACACTTTTCAGTGAGCCTAGGATCTTCATCAGGTGGGTTATCCAAATTGGAACAGTTAGCCAGGGCTAGAGCAGCTCAAAATAATACTCCCAAAACCAGTGCTCCGAATGACGAGGAGGATAGAAGTATTTCTCTGCTGTCGAAGTTGAGAAATGGTACTAGAGGCGAGCAGTTCCCTAAGAGGACCCTAGGTGAGAGGCTAAGGGCGTCCCAACCGAGTGTGAGTGCGAGCACGAATACGAACGGTCTTGTTTCTAAACTTGCAGCATTGAAAAAACCGAGTACAAATGAACCTAGTTCTCTAGGTTCAAGATTATCTGCATTAAGGAAACAGGCGCCTGTAAGGGAAAAACCTAGGGAGAAGAAAGAAGACTTACCACCATCACAACCACCTCAGAGGCAGCCTCTAGATCCGTGGGAGGTAATCAGAGCGATGAGAGGTAACGCTAACCATCCTACACCACCACAAAACAATGATTCTTTAGTCCTGGCTACGATTGTCATGAAACAATTTGCATCTGATAAACCCAGTAAAGAGTTACAAAAGAGAAATTACGATGAGATGTTTGCACCTTATTATCCTCCAGCAAGTTTTAGTAATACTAACTCTGTTAAAGCAGCAAAAACAAAGGCGGTGGAAAATTTCAAGAAGCCAAGTCCTGATGATGTTGTGCTAGAAGCTCAATCAAGGGCTTTAGACAACGTCACCGAAAATGTGTCCAAATTAAAAGTTCAAGAGGAAAAACAGGCAAAGCAGCAATCACAACCCAAATTGGCTACGAAACCAACAAAGCCTACTGATCCAATTGATATTCAGAACTATTTATCTAAAGGTAAACCCCATTGTAGTTTTGTTGTGATTGGTCATGTTGATTCCGGTAAGTCAACTTTAATGGGTAGAGTACTATACGATTTAGGTGTAGTAGATATCAGCCACTTGAGAAAATTGAAAAGAGAAAGTGAGATTGTTGGTAAGAGTTCATTCCATCTGGCATGGGTAATGGATCAAACACCTGAAGAAAGAGAGCGTGGTGTTACAGTATCTGTTTGCACAAACGATTTTGAAACCCCATCGACGAGATTTACTATCGTGGATGCCCCTGGTCACAGAGATTTCGTTCCCAATGCCATTGCAGGTATTTCTGAAGCTGATGCTGCCGTTTTATCCATTGATTGCGGTACTGACGCATTTGAATCTGGATTTAACCTAGATGGTCAAACCAAGGAACATACCCTTTTAGCAAGAAGTTTAGGTGTTGGCCACATCATTGTTGCAATGAACAAAATGGATACTGTTGATTGGTACCAAGAAAGATTCGAGCAAATCAGACGTGAACTTTCCTCCTTTTTTGAAACTATCGGTTACAGACCTGAACAAATTAGCTGGATTCCCTGCAGTGGTCTAACTGGTGCAAACGTCGTTAAGAGAACCACACATGAGATGCAGAATTGGTACCAGGGACGTTCGCTAGTGGAAGAATTGGAATATAAAGCTGAGCAAATAGAGAAATCATACCAGGAAGATATTATCAATGCACCTTTCCTGTTTTCCATTACAGAGGTAATTTCTGTCAATAAAAACGAAGAAGTGGTTGTTTCCGGTAAAGTGGAATCTGGTTCAATCCAGCCAGGTGAAACTTTGAACATTTTCCCCAGTGAACAAAGTGTTGTAGTGAATAGAATCACCATCGATAATAATGAACGGAAAGTACCTGTGGCCACCAAAGGTGATTTCGCAGTCCTCAGACTACGTAATGCCTTTGCAGAAATCATTGAAGCAGGTGATTTGGCTGCATCTGTTGGTGTGGAGATCCCAGTGAGGAACACATTGAAAGTACAAGCTTTAACCTTTCAAATGAGTCGTCCTCTATTGCCTGGTACACCATTCATGTTTTTCAAGGGGGTTAATGAACAACCGGCAAGGGTCAGTAAATTAAATTCGATTATTGACAAGCAAGATCCAAGTAAAATTATCAAGAAAAAGGTGAAGCACTTGGGTTCTAATCAAGCTGCTATTTTCGAAATTGAATTGGTCGAAAAGGAAAGATGGATCCCATTCCTGACATCTACTCAAAATAGAAGAATGAGCAGAATAGTCATGAGAAAGGAAGGTAGGACCATTGCAGCGGGTACGATCATCGAATAGAATAATAATAAAGGAATCTATTTTAACTTATATAATCCAAGAAAAGTATCATAAACCCCATTATAATTGCCATGTAAGTCATCATCTTAGCGGCTTTGCCAGCCGATTTCTTTGCCTTCGTCAGCTGCTTATTACCTTCTCGTATATTTATTTCCACGTCTTCTTGATTATCCAATACGCTATTAATATTTTGAGATTGTTCTTGCAAGTGTGCTGAAATTTCATGTTGAATACCAACGATATCTATAATTGTCTTGTTCAACTGTTCAGCTTTTTTCAACTGCTCATTTTTTTTATTCAACATTTCCTCGTGTTCAGTCTCCAACAACTGCAATTGTTCTTGTGTCAATTTGGAAACCGTTTCTTCATAATGTCTAACTTCTTCTTGGGTTGACTCCACAACTGGTGTCTGTGATACTGAACTGACGCTAACGACATTCTGCAGTCCTGAATTGAAGTCAAGAGCTTCAAATTTCCTCTGTGCATCCAGTCTCTCCTGCTGCATAGAGGAAAATTCACTAGAGAAGATGTTGAGCCACATGCTCAAAGATTTGAGCACTCCCAATCTAAATTCATTGTTGGCTTTGTGAAATAATGTCAACTTTTCAGAACTAATTCCCTGAAAGAAACTTTTCAAATATGCCTTTGAGGATAAAAATTCCTCTGAAATCAACCTCTGCCTTTCATTTTCATATCTTTCCATTAATCTAAATTTTTGAATATACTGTTGGAATTGTAGTCTCAATTCAGTATCTACGTCGTCCTTTTCTTCTTCACTCATTTCATCTTCATTCATATAGCTTGGCCTTACAGATTTTAAAATCTTACGCAATTGTGTCAATGATTTTAATAGATCGTAACATTCCTTAATGAACGAATCCTGTAGCCTTAGACGTTCAGTTTCCTTACTTTTATTAGTGCTCGATTCATTTCCCTTGAATCCATCGGATCCATCCTCAGCAGTAAAACCACTATCCTGGATAATGTGGAGGTATGATTTAAATTTATTGGTCAAATCAGTCATTATACAAATCTCTTAGGGCTTCTTTCCAGCTTCAATTCGTCGACTGAGGAGTATAATGTGTTGATTGTTTGCTATATTATGTATACGTACATTTACTGAAAAAAACCATGTTGAAAGGTCATCGCGTAAATTCAACACTACAAGACCCACTGGTTACGGCCCTAGACATAGTTGCATATTCATCAATTACTCATTAGATCGATTCATCATGACTGGTCAAGAACACAAGAGACAAAGAACTGAAAGTTCAAGTGCCAACGCTGAAGAACAGCAGTATTTAGATTTGATCCAAAGGATTCTCGATGAAGGTGAATTTAGACCTGATAGAACCGGTACTGGTACATATAGTATCTTTGCTCCACCACAGTTGCGTTTTGATTTGTCCAATGATCGATTCCCATTATTAACTACTAAGAAAGTTTTCACAAAGGGTATAATATTGGAATTACTTTGGTTCATTTCAGGTTGTACTGATGGTAAAAAGTTATCTGAACAGGGTGTTAAAATTTGGGAAGGTAATGGATCTAGAGAGTACCTGGATAAAATTGGATTGCACGACAGACGTGAAGGTGATTTAGGTCCTGTTTACGGTTTCCAATGGAGGCACTTTGGTGCCAAATACAGAACTTGTGACGATGACTATACGGGACAAGGGTTTGACCAGTTACACGAAGTGATTCATAAATTGAAAAATAATCCCTACGACAGAAGAATTATCATGAGCGCCTGGAACCCACCAGATTTCCCATTAATGGCATTACCACCATGTCACGTATTTTCACAATTCTACGTTAGTTTCCCCAAGGAGGGCAAGCCTAAATTGTCATGTCTACTGTACCAGAGGTCCTGTGATATGGGGTTGGGAGTTCCATTCAACATTGCATCCTATTCACTTTTGACCAAGATGATTGCACATGTGTGCGATATGGAACCTGGTGAATTTATCCATACCATGGGTGACGCTCATATCTATAAGGATCACATTGACGCTCTGAAAGAACAATTGAGCAGAACTCCAAAAGATTTCCCACAGTTAAAGATAGCAAGGAAAATGGATAATATTGATAACTTCAAATACGAAGATTTCAAAATTGAAAATTATCATCCACACGGTAGAATTCAAATGAATATGAGCGTTTAAGAGAAACAAAAAAAATAGAAAAAAAAAAAAAAAATAAAAGGAACATCTTTTCATGCTATATTATAATGATCGTTTCTACTATTAGTTCTGTTGGGTAGACTATTAAAACTTTATTTTTATTGTTGTATTACAGGATAAACATTATGATTATGATTTTTCCATTAAGCCTTCCGTCTTGATTTGGCTCTATAGGTCTTTTGGGGATATTTTACTTTATCAGCGCCTATTAAATCAAAAACTGATAAGTCTTCTTCTTGTAAACGAAAGCTTACATTACGGTCATTACTAGAATTTTGGGATTTATTGGGAATTTGATCACATAAATCGTTGATAATTGCATTTTTGAACAATTTTTTCGTCTTTGGTGGTTGTTTCACTTTAGGAGTATTGGTAATATCTTTAAGGGCTTTTCCCGAAGAACCACTCGAAGTACTTGTTGTAGAAGAAAATGAAAAATGATCCTGGCTTTTATTTTCATCACCACTTTTTGGTCTTCCTTCTGAAGTATTTTCCGTGACCGCTTTAGGTTGCTCAATTGGTATACTCTCCTTGGGCGGTTCTTGCGCTTGTAATTCTTCTGACTTAGCTCTTAAATCTGGTAGTGGCTCTGGGGAAATGGTTGTTTTTCGAGAACTTCCCTTACTAGACCTTCTATCTAAATGGGTCACTTGTAGGTCTTGTATATTGGTGAAAGTCGTAGCATCCACTAATTTCTCTGAAGGCCGTCTCATCTTTGCCCTCAGTGATGGTAAAGTATAATCAATGGCCTTGCCACGAGTTCTTCTCGTTCGAGGGAAATCTAAATCACAAGCTACATTTGTGCTAGGCATAACTTCATCTACCATCTTTTTCTTTGTCTTTGTACTCAATGGCCTCATAGAATGTTTAATTTTGCTTTGTGATGCCTCTAACGGCATAAACGTCATACTTTGATTTTTACCTTCTTGTTTGGGAGGTATAGAATGCTTTTGATGGGTCTCTTGCTCTGGCTCATCTCTAAATATTTCAAGTTTTGAAGATGCTGGTGGTTCAGCTTCTGTACTTGAATTAGGTCCAACGGTGGCAGCTTCTTCAGGTATCGAATAATCAATTATGGAGTTGGTGAAATTTAGAGATTCATCATGCGCGTCTTGAGGTTGCTCTTCATTTATTCCAAGTTGAATTTCATTTGTTTCTGCATCTAGGGGTTGCTGTGTTGGTAGCGGTAGTGGTGATGTTGCTGCTACCGTAGTCTCCGTCAGCGGTGGTTCCGGTTCCGGTTCCGGCTCTGGTGCTGCTGGTGGTTCTTGTTCTTGTTCTTGTTCTTGTTCTTGTTCTTGTTCTTGTTCTATTTGCGGTTGATCTTGGTCTTCATATGCAAAATCGAAATCTCCTGGCATGAATATAGATTCTCTTCTAGAGCTTTTATGCTTTTTCCTGGTCTGTATCTCTTCCGAGATTTTATTTTCATTGGTATCAATATCTTGGAAATGTATGGACGAAGTTCTCCCCGATGATGGACGAGACCTTTTACTTTTTAAAATGGATCTAGATTCCATTGGGCTACCAGATGTTGTTGACGCCGAAGGCAAATTTTCCTTCCTTCTTATACTGTCAAACATATGAAATATTTCTTCGAATCTTCTTGAAATTCCCTCTTCCAAGATAGAAATCTGTTCATTGAGCCTTTCCTTATAGGTATATTCATTCATGGAGATTCGAGATCGGAGTATCACATTTTCTTGAACCAATTCACTAATCTTCTTCTCAAAATCCGTCAATTTCATCAGCAGAGCTGAATTGGATTTCGCAAATTGTGTATTTTGTTGACTGTAGGCTGACTTCACTGCAGCTATCTTGCCTTCTTGAGCATCCATCAAGTCTTGAAGCTCTTGAATCCCTGGTGTTGCAAAAGAAGAAGAAGCATTAGCGGCAACTTTACTGGCGGCGGCAGTACCGCTACTTCCGCTTCTCGACCGCTTCTTAATCGTCCTGGCCATTATTAAACACGCTGAGTAGATTGCCAGCAATTTCAACGAGCCTGATAGCTTCCACTATTTCTGAATCCTTGAACTTTTAGTCTTCTAATACTGTTGATCTTTTGTTTATTGTTTATAGCTGAGCTTCCCACAAAAATAAAGGCCCATCACCAAGTCACTTAGAACGATATTCAACTAGACTAAATCCATTGAAAATTCCAAATATCAAAGTGAAAATTGATGGTGAGAAGTGGATGAAAAGAGCATCAAGACGTCCTATTCGAGTCTTCTTGTTTGCGGAAATCAATTCTACGAGGTCATGTTGCCTCTAGAGGAGCAAATAGAGGCTAAAAAGAGGGAATTGGAAGCCCTTAAAAAGATAACTGCTCTAACTGATGATATGAAATTACAGCTTGACGAATTGGCAGGCCAGGTTCGTCAGATGAATTCAAACGCCACATCGGTTTCGAGAGTCATGGAGAACTGGAATTCTATATCAAGATCTATATCTTTGGCTGGGTTGAGCCTCTTACAATACGCTGAAGGCGATTACGAAGTTGGTGCATGGAAAAAAGATAAGAATAATAATAATAGTAATAATAATAAGCAAGATGAAGAAGAACCAGAAGATGGACACGGCCCATTACCAGAAACTTTAGTGAGGATACGCATGGATGATGAGAATTAAATAATAATAGGAAAAAAAAAAGAAAAAATTAATATTACTTAGTTTAATTAATACCTAGGAATAATATTCGACTGTATTGGTTTCGTAATTGACAATACATTTCTTTCCTGCAGCTTCGTTAGCGGTTGCAATAATAGATTGGATGCGTTTATCGAATTGTGGTTCCAGTGATCTTACCGATTCAAATTCCTTACGAAAACTATCCTTGATAACGTCCTCCCTTTCTTGATACACATTTTGTAAGTACTCCATGGTCAACAAGGAGCTATCCGTGATTAATGCAAAACTGGGGAGAGCCAGACCCGATTGGAAAAATTCTTCACTGAAGTATTTGCACAGCACTTGGTAAAGAGAACTCTTGGTGTTGTCCTTTATGGAATCCCAATCCTCTATTAGGATGCATCTACGCCATACCATAGCGACTAAAAACTTTTTATGTTCGTAACCAAGGGAATCACCATTGAATGCAATTAATTTTAAAGCACAGTAGAAGCTATCTGTGTCTTCCAACATGCTGTAAATCTCTATCAAAAGTCGTAAACTCAAACTTTGATGCTGTTCTATCTTACTGGTTAAAGATTGGAATAACTCTTCAAATGGTGTCCCAGCAAATCCAGATGCAAGCTTGATACGTGGATCTTGTAATTTGAAAAGCAAATTCTTTTGCCCATCCAAGGTATCTAAATCACCCTGAATTAACTTCAACTGATCCAATGGAATTGGTTGATTCATCAATCCTGTCAATTTGGCTATGTTCAGGTAAACCTGACGTTGTTCTAAGGGTTGATCTTTCTTAGTTTCACCAAGGGAAATATCGCATAGAGTGGTTGTGGCTGCATCATAACGTTTATCGAGAATCTCTTGTATCCATGCGACTTCGCCATATTTGTCAGAACTACCAAGGAATTCAACCAGCATATCGTGTTGCTCAGGGAACCTATAAAATAAATCATCCAATTTGTTTTGACTGATGTAGTACTGGAACACCGTAGAGCCAAATTGATATCCAAATTTATCGAAATAATAAAAATAAGCCTCCTGTGAAATCGACTTATCTAAAGATTCAAGCGTTTCCACTAATGCCTCCAAATCTTGGTAAAATTCAGCAATCTGTAGGGCCTCTTGTTTCAAGTTTGAATCCAGCAGTGCCTGATTCCATGACAAATGATTGTTTAAGAATAAGAGTTGGAATTTGCCAAATAACTCGGTCTCTTGTCTTTGAGAATATTCCTTGAACCAAAGATTTGCCTGGTTGAAAAGGTAGTATAACGTCTTTGTCAAAGTGAGTAACCTATTCTTATCTTCATCGGATGTTATTTGAGTCGAAAACTTAAAATCGAGGAAGCTACTGTTTATAGACTCCAAATTTTCATAATTGATGAACCATGGTAATTCAATACCCAATTCTAATGGATCCAATTTGAAAAGATCGTACCTAAGCTGTTTTTCACCTTCTTCTAGAATGCCTTTATAGACACATTCTATTAAAAGATCCACCACAGAAGTTTTCAGGGGGATAGATGCTGGCATCGACTTACTGTTCAATTGGGCCAAAAATTGTGAAAACACTTTAGGAAACTCATGAAGCTGACCAACGAAAAGAGTTTCAGTTGTTAAGTTACTATTTCTTAATTTCAAAGTCTTCTTCCATATTTCATTTAATTCTGGTAAATTTTTTAATAGGATGCAAAGTTTAAGGCAACAGTTCAGAATTTCAAAATTTTGCAAAAGCTTTAATTTTTCATTTGGGGATACCTTAAAATTAAAATTTTGTTCCACAAAATTTAGTAAATTTCTGAAAAGATCAACTCGTAGACTCAAATGTTGAGTTAAAGTATTCATCATGGGTGGGATATATTTACCTTTTGAGTGAAAAATTTCGTCGCTACAAGAACGTAAATCTGCTTCTATCTCATCCACTTCCAGTGATATCCCCTTAGGTAGATTAAATTCAATGGGGTTCGAAGAAATTCCTGAAAAATATACTGCTTGATCCACATGAGATTTAACAAATCTAACTTCTTCCATAGACTTTTCACTCTCATTAACTTCACCAGTGACACTAATTTCCAAAACGCCAATTTCTTTGCTCATGACGTAAATAGATTCAGAGTCATAACCAGATCCTATCAGATTCACATCATCTCTAAAGCTAATGATATCTTCCCATTTCCTCCTTAGCGGATAAGAAGAATCCAATTTGGAACTTACTTGTGTAAGTACCACAGCATCATTAAATAGAACGAAGACAGTGGTTGTATCAGTTAACTGTTCACCAAGAGCTGCTGGAATAAAAAGTTCGGGTTTCTTATCAACAAAACTAGTCACATAGGTGTTCAATCTGTAAGTTGAGAAAATGGTAAAGCTCTTTGTCTTCTCGTCAAGCACTATAGTACTTAAAATATAATACATTTCATCGCCGTTGGTAATAGAAGACAGAACTAGATGAACTGAGGAAGAATCTGGAAATAAAGGATGAGAATCGAGAACCTGTAAAGATCCATGAGCAAAGGGGTAGAGATCTTGCAATGAATCTAAGATTTGTTCAAACAACTGCACATCTAATCTCTTGTAAGAACTAATGCTTACCGATAGGTGCCACATCTGGAAGTTACCACCTCTTGTAACAATATATAATAATCTCTCACCCCTACCGACAATAGGACCCATCTTTAAGGAAACAACTTCATTCGATGGGTTAAAAGTGGAGAAGAAAAACCCTTGTTGTGGTTTAACCAATTGTTGCTTCACTCTGACACTTGGTTTACCCGATGAATCTCTTATCGTAACAAAAAGCACTCTACCTAATGAAGTAGCAATGACAATACCAGCTGGCTCACAATTTATTGCCTCAGTAACACTTTCATTATCTTTCAATTTCAGATTAACCGTATGTGCTTTGCTGTGAGAAAGCTGTAGATGTAAATTGTTAATTGAATCGATATCTTCGTAATAGATCAATTGACCGTTTTTACGATGTATAATGCAAACGCCACCAAATGCACCACCAGAATTTTCTGCAAACATCTGAGTAGTATCGTCCATAGCAGCTGGCCATGTAATTAGACATTTAGGTTCGTGTTTCAAAACGACATGTTCCTCATGTAATGGAATTCGACAAAAATTGGTATTTCTTTGACTGGAGTAATAGTCCCAAATGTATAGAAAATCATTATCGTTAACCAATGCCTTGCCAGAATGTGTATCCACAAGACCTTCAGACGATGAAGAGTCAATGGGTAATGTCGAAAGGTCAGGCGCTAATCTCTTAACCACGTACCTTTCATTTTCAGTGAGAATCTTAATATTGTTAAAAGTTTGCTTATCCTCGTGGTGATGTGTATCTAGAGATACATCCACAGATTGGAATCTCTCATAACTAGTATTCGTATCTGTCGTTTGATTAGTCGTGTCGTCTTCACCAGCGGAAAGAGGAACACTCAACTCTTTCCTCAATTGAAATAAGGGTTGACCAGAACTCATTGATTCAACCAATACAGCCCAATTCCAGTACTCTTTCCCTCCTTGATACCTTCAATATTTATCATTTCAAAGGATCATCATCTCTTCTTCATTATGTTGAAAAAAACTAAAATCACTACTAACGATGAAAAATTTTTGGGTCTAAGCTCATTTCTAGCTCATCTCATCTCATCTCATCGCATAACGAACAGTTCAAATTACGTCGATAATAGTGGTGTATTCTGATCTTTGTGAAACCACTTTAAAGTATCAAGATGATTAGGACAGTGTATGTTTATATGTTTTTCACCTCCTCTTCTCAGCTGAATATTAGTTACTAACTAAAAGCAAACTAGAAAACCCAAGACCGCCAAGGCTAAGAGAGCTCTTAAGGAAAAGGAGCCAAAGCTTGTAGAAAATGTGAAACAAGCATTATTCGTTCCAGGCCAGACTTCTAACAAATTACTGCATGATGCTATGGTGGATTTAAGTTCATTGAAGAAACCAGATATGAAGAGATTTGATAGAAAGAATGAAATTAGACCTTTTGAAGATCCTGCACCATTGGAGTTCTTTAGTGAAAAGAACGACTGTTCATTGTTGGTGCTTTCCACGACCTCTAAGAAGCGTAGAAACAACTTGACATTTGTTCGTACTTTCGGCTACAAGATCTACGATATGGTTGAATTGATGATTGTTAACAATTACAAACTGTTGGAAGATTTCAAAGCTAAAACTTTTGCAGTCGGATTAAAACCAATGTTCTCCTTCCAAGGATCTGCATTTGATACTCACCCAGTTTATAAGCACCTCAAGTCCTTGTTTCTGGATTTCTTTAGAGGAACAGTTACTGATTTGTACGATGTCGCTGGTCTACAACATGTCATATCGGTAACACTTCAAGGTGATTTCCAAGATGGTGAGCCTTTGCCAAATGTTCTATTCAGAGTTTACAGATTGAGAACTTACAGAAGTGAACAAGGTGGTCGTAAATTACCAAGAGTGGAATTGCAAGAGACCGGACCCAGATTTGACTTCAAAATCGGTAGAATCCAATCGCCATCACCTGAAATGGAGAAGGAAGCACGTAGGAAACCTAAGCAATTGAATACCAAGACCGTTAAGAACGTTGATATGGATCCAATGGGTGACAAACTCGGTAGAATACATATGGGTAAGCAAGATTTGAACAAATTACAAACGAGAAAGATGAAGGGTTTGAAATCTAGATTTGATCAAGATCAAGAAGATGATGATGTGGAAGAATATATAAATGATGAAGAGGAAGAGCTGAACGATGGTGAAGAGTTGAATGACGAGGCAGAAAATTCTGAAGAGGACACTTATGGCGAAGAATTTGTCACTGCTGAGGATATCGATGAACCTTCCACCAAGAGGCAGAAGAAAAAATGATTTACCCCCCAAAAAAATTTAAAAGAATAGAAAAAAAAATTGTTCCCGTATGTATAATATAGTATTAGTATATGATATTAATAATAACAATATATAGAATGTTCTTATCATGGATTCTTGAATTTCTCACTGTTTTCGATTAATCTCAGCATGTTTCTTAGAAGCATGGAAATCGTAACCTTACCAGTCATGGGCACGTACAGCGAAGCTTTGCTTTTGACAGTTTCATCAAAATTCTTATTAGATGAGAAATTTATGCAGACTGCACCTTCCTTAATACATTCGGTAGGAAACTTGTAAGATTCTGAAGGTACACCGGTAATGATCACGTCTGCTTCTGAACAACACTGTTTCAAAAGATCCTTGGAAAATGCTCCCAAATCTTCCACATGGTGCTTTTTAAATTTAAGACCTTCACCACGAGTAAATTTTTGAATGTTGTCAATATCGACAGAATAGACGACTGCACCGTCATTCGCCAGCAGAGCCGCTAGCGGTCTACCCACAATTTCCGATCTATTGACAACCACACATTTTTTACCATAAAGTCTGTTACCTTGTGGTAAAAGATTGTTGTACACTTTCAAGTATTCTAAAATTTTGACAACTGCCAGTGGTGTGCATGGTAGTATTGATTTTAATGTATTTTCAGAATCCAAATATCTGATGTTATGGTACATGTTTTGGTAGTAAACGTGATTCATACCTTCCACATCTTTCTCCTTAGCTACCACTTGCTGTAAATATTGATCCTGTGCATTACCAAATACCGGATAGTAAACCATTATACCATCGACTTGAGGATCTCTATTGGCTTCAATAATGGCTTCTTCGAGAAAATCCTTCTCATCAATCCTTCTTAATTCATAACGAAATCCCATGTCTTCACTAGTTTTCTTAGTCCAAGATGCATACATCTCAGCTGCAGGATCATCATTGGCTAGAAATCCTACTAGAAGTGGACCATGGGGTCTAATATTCTGAATGGCTTTTACCTTGGAAGTGATTTCTTCCACATATATTTTTGAGATTTTTGATGCTAAAACTGTCACACCTGGTTTACTAACTGTAGCATCTGACATTATTGTGCTTATTACCTTGTATTCGTCTTTCTTGAAATCACTAAACTTCCCACAGTTATAGCTCTATACTTGTATGCAGGGAATAAACCAGCTCGAAAAGATTATTTATATATATAAGTATGTTTGACAAGAGAACTCCGAACAACGTGCGAAATAGAAAGGAGTCTGAATTCGAAATGAATCCAGATTTATTATGAGTAAGTATTAAATGCAAAAAGTTGTTAATGTTAATTAACCGTGATCTTATTTTAATTTTCATGTTGAAAATTACATCAAGATATTGAAAATGGACAAATTGTAAAGAGTCAAAAAGATAACAGGAGAGTCAGCTAGATTGACAAAAACGATTGTACTGAACAGATCGACATCATATACCTTCAACTTATGGGTATCGTGAACAGATGCTCGATCGATACTTGAATATTTAAGATCTTGTCTCGAGAAGTGAGGTAGCGGAGTCACGTGCTAATGACACCGGACTATACATTATTACATGCTTGTTGGATAATCTCGTAATAGAGCCATTTCCACTACCTTGGGCACTTATTGACGCAAGATAGAACGTAATTGCACCTTTAGAAAACACCTAAAAGTACAGTTATTCTCAAATCCCAAAAAAATGCCGTATAATTGTGGAAAAAGCCTGTTTTACCATGGAAAAATATGAAAAATTCAACAGAATCCATCGGTGAAATAAGCAGAGAGAATTGGTGCCTAGATATCGAATTATAAATCGTTTCTCTATTCTGATCCAATGGCTATTTCTCACCTCGTATGTGGTGATAAGGGTTTTCGATCCCATACAAGTTTTGAACGAGAAGGCGCTGGTAACAATAATACAAACGATGCCAATACAAAAGTACAATACTCCTGCCCCATTGATCAGCAAGGAATCAATTCACAGAACCCACGTTAGCGTTGGAATCAATCACAACAGTGTAAAAATATCTGTACTGGGCTTGGAATTATTCCCTGACGGTTTTTTTTACTGGCTCCTTTGAGACCTTTTTGTATTCATTCGTCTGTGTTCTAGATTAGACGATTATGGGAGTTAGATCAAGTTCAAAAGAGATGCACCAAAAAGATCACGGTAGCTCCCCGTATGGATACGGATACAGTTTAGCAAGTAGTGGTACTAACTTGGTTAGTTCTCTAATGAAATCATGGAGAATTTCATCAGCCAGTTCACCGAAATCGAATAGTAGTTATACGGGAGACGGTAATTTCGATGCTATGGCGAAGCAACAGACGACGGCTATAAAAAATTCATCGTCCTCATCGTCATATTCACCCTTAAAGTACTCAACGCCAATTTCTTCGTCTGGTGGTGGTAGTGCTAGTAGCAGAAGAACAAGTACGGATTCTTCAAAGCCATACACATCTGCCAACAAGTACAACCCCTCTTATTATAGAGACAGCGGAGGTGGGAGCGGTAGTGGTAGTGGCAGTAGCAGAAAAAGTGATAAATATTTTAAGGACTTAGATGAAGATTGGAGTGCTGTTATTGATGATTACAACATGCCTATCCCCATAATTACCAACGGCGGTGTGGCTTCGCCTGCCACGCCGAAGGTGACAAGATCATCAAGTGTTAAGACTACGCCAACCTCTTCCACAACGGCGATGGCAAATCAAAATGCAAGCTCTACGTTTTCATACCCACAGCTACCCCAATTACAAAAAACTCTGACCACAGATCTGAGATCACAGTTAGAAGTGGAGAACGAGAGAGAAGCACAGGAGTTAACTTCGATGCTTCAAAGGATGGCAAAATTTGATTGTATCTTGAAGAATAAACACATTATCAACCAGCAGGAACTTAGGCAAATAAGTTGGAACGGGATCCCCAAACCTCAAAGACCTGTAGTATGGAAGCTCTTAATTGGATATTTGCCTGCAAATACAAAGAGACAAGAATCTCTGTTGAAAAGAAAGAGACAGGAGTATCATGATGGCCTGGATCATGTTTTCTCAGAACAGCACTCTAGGGACGTACCGACGTGGCATCAGATAGAAATTGACGTTCCCAGAACCAACCCCCACATACCATTGTACCAATTTAAATCGGTACAAAGATCCTTACAGAGAATTTTGTACCTTTGGGCCATTAGACATCCGGCAAGTGGGTATGTACAAGGTATTAACGATCTATTGACACCTTTTTTCCAAACTTTCCTTACAGAATATTTACCACAGTCTCAGATAGATGATGTGGAGAAATTGGATCCGGAATCGTATTTGACAGAGTCACAATTAAATGATGTGGAGGCCGATACGTTTTGGTGCTTAACAAAACTGCTGGAACAGATTACAGATAACTATATTCATGGACAACCAGGAATTTTAAAACAGGTCAAAAATTTGAGCCAATTAGTAAAACGTATCGATCGGGATCTTTTCAACCATTTCCAATCCGAACAGGTAGAGTTCATTCAATTTGCATTTAGATGGATGAATTGTCTCTTAATGAGAGAATTTCAGATGAGTACAGTGATTAGAATGTGGGATACTTACTTATCAGAAACTTCTCTAGAGACGTCATCATCGGCTGCAGCTATGATGTCTGATACAGGACCACCACGAACACCAACGGAGCCGGCATCCATGACTTTTCAATCTTTTACATCACCTAGTACAACTTCAAAAGGTTCAAGTGAAGATTTACCAAGATTAAGACGTTCTTCCTTGAATGAATTTCACGTATTCGTATGTGCAGCATTTCTGATAAGGTGGAGTGACCAACTAATTGATATGGACTTCCAAAACATCATTACTTTTTTGCAGAATCCACCAACCAGAAATTGGAAAGAGACTGACATCGAAATGTTACTGAGCGAAGCATATATCTGGCAATCTCTTTATAAAGACGCAACTTCCCATTGGCAGTAGCGATGCATTGACACTAGCAATTTCAGGAATAAAAATGTACTAATACTGGTAAAGCTTACCGCGGGGTGAACTTTTTTTTTTTTTTTTTTTTTTTTTGTTCTTTTTTACACTTACTGGTAACTGTGCTAAGTTGAGTTTGTGTTATTCGGACGTCACATTGGATCAAATAACAGTGTATCTAGATTTCATATAATTTCTTGGAGTAACGATTTAAGAAACCATCAAGTTCTTCGAAAAGCTTGTGGTATTGGTGTTTTTTGGTCCTATTTCAACGAAGATCTTTTTAAGAACGTTCCTTCAATAGAAAAATTTCAGTAAGTACTGGGACTAGTACATAAAAACCTACATTCAAAGTGACATTCTTCAAGTCTTTGACCATTAGAAGTCGTTTGGGAAGACCTTTGGATCCTACTTTAGGTATTTACTTATCTCATATTAGGTGGAAGAGTTCTAACTCAATTTCAGAGAAGGATCAAAAGCATAAAGAATTTCAAAACTCTCTCAGATTCTCATCGATGTTCTACCTTACCACTGTAGCACATCCAACCTCTGATACGAGTCATCCATTACTTCTATTACAATCCCATCATGGAGATCGTTATTTCTTTGGTAAAATGGCAGAGGGCTCCCAAAGATGCTTAACAGAAAGTCGTACTAGAATTGGTAAATTGCAAGATATATTCCTTACAGGTGAACTGAATTGGAATAGTTTGGGTGGGCTACCAGGTATGATTCTTACTGTTGCAGATCAAGGTAAGGCAAATTTGAAATTGCATCACGGTGGTGATTTGATTAATTATGTGGTTTCTACGTGGAGATATTTCGTATTCAGATTTGGTATTTCGCTACAGACAGACGCTATGAAAGATCAAGAAATCTATAGTGACGGCCTCTTAAGAGTTAAATCGATCATAGTTCCTCAGTCTGGCGGCAACGATAATTTGGTTTTCAACGAAAGGCAAAATATGGCATTAAAATCTATAGTCGCCAATATGTTCCCCAAAAATGGACCTACCTCTAGATACGATCCTTCTTCTGATCCATTTTTAAATGTTGAACTACCGACACAATTCAGTGTACCAAGGACTTCCACCTGTTATGAAATCGTGTTCGAACCTGTTAGAGGTAAGTTTAGGCCTGATATAGCGGCTAAATTAGGTGTACCTAAAGGCCCTTCCTTTGGTAAATTAGCATCTGGTCAGTCGATTACTTTAGATGACGGCTCTCAAATTACTCCAGAACAGGTCTTGGAGAAACAAAGACAGTTTCCGAGAGTTTTGATTCTGGATATTCCGGATGATTCTTACATTGAAGGATTTAGAGAAAAGTTTAAGGAGTACGACTGCGAAGATTTGGGTATCGTTTATTTTTTTTTGGGAGGAGATGTTACTATTAATGATAATCTCATTAAGTCAATGGAACTTTTTGGTAATGACGTACAAATGTTTGTTTCTCATCCAAAGGTTTGTCCCAATACCATTGTGTTTAAAGGTGCTGCTTTGACTGTACTCAAATTAAAGGCATTGATGGTTCAAAATTTCAACTTACCTCAGTCAAATTCGATTCTGTCCAAAGAATTCTATGAATGTTTCAGTAAGCCAACGGATCGCGGAACTACACTGTCGCAATCACAAGAGGAACCGTTAAGGTCAACTATTCCTAGTGAAAATGTTCATCCTTTCACTCAAGGTTCGGTTACTCAGATCGAATCTTTCACCAAGGGGGAAGAGTCAATGAGGATCAAGATTGAAAACAACTGTCCTGATTGGTCATGGGATTTTGCATATCGAAGACATGTTAAACCTCTAAATCTACCATCAACTTCATTTGAAAAAATAGTTACTGAACAACAAGGTGTTGATAACTTTGATACACCGGAAAAGAAGAGTAATGTTGAAGCTATCACATTGGGAACAGGGAGTGCACTGCCTTCAAAATACAGAAACGTTCTTTCAACTCTTTTAAAGATCCCTTACAAAACAGAAACTGGTAATATTGATAGTAGAATCATACTGTTAGACGCTGGTGAAAATACTTTAGGAACTATAAGAAGACATTTCCCCAGTACTACTGTTTGCAAGATTTTTAAGAATATGAAGATGATGTACCTAAGTCATTTGCACGCTGATCACCACTTAGGTATTATTAGCATTTTGAAAGAATGGTTCAAATATCATCAAGATGATGACGAGGTTATTTACGTGATAACTCCATGGCAGTACAACCGCTTCATAAATGAATGGTTATTATTGGAGGATGCAAATTTATTAAATCGTATTCGTTACATTAGTTGTGAACATTTTGTTAATGGATCATACGTGAGAAGGGAAACCAAACCAATACCTCTGGAAGAGTATGCCGATGGTCTTGAATCTGCAGATAAAAAGAGAAGGAAATTAGAAATCGATAGTAATTCATCATTAAGGGATTTGGACACCATTAAAAAGATGTACAAGGATCTTCGTATTTTCAACATGCAAACCTGTAGGGCTAAGCATTGTGATTGGGCCTATTCCAATACCATTTCATTTTTCATGTCATCTTCTTCAAAGAAATTATTCAAGATGTCCTACTCTGGTGATACTAGACCCAACATAGAGCATTTTTCAAAGGATATTGGTAAGAATTCGGATCTTTTGATCCATGAAGCTACTCTTGATAACGAATTAATTGAAGACGCTATCAAGAAAAAGCATTGTACTATAAATGAAGCCATTGAAGTTTCAAATGAAATGAATGCCCAAAAATTGATTTTAACTCATTTTTCTCAAAGATATCCGAAGGCTCCTCAAGTTAACGATAACATAAAAATTTTGGCTAAAGAATATTGCTATGCCTTCGATGGTATGATTGTAGACTATGAGACGCTGGGTGAACAAGAATCCGTATTTGATCAATTGAATCAAGTATTCATGGAGGAGAAACAAGAGGAGGAAGATGAGAGTCAGTCTTGATTTAGTCGGGTGCTTTAAAACAATTAAATGTGTATTTGCATGTAAATAATCAATCTTTCTTTAATTTCGTTGATTCATCTCTTTCTCTTACAGGTTGTTCTGGTAGAAAGTTTCCCACAGTTCGATGCATTCTTTTTGGGATTCGATAGCGGATTCGAGGAAAATTTCCAGACTGTTTCTAAAATCTTTCACTTTTTCTATCTCAAAATTGGCCAATTCTTTCTTGATACAATCACCCACTTCTTGCCATCTTTTTTTTACAGATTTGCATCTTCTCTGTAGAGTTTGATATTCCCTTTTAGCACTGTTGATCTTATCGATATTACTTTGGGAAGTGGAGTTTTGTGGTAACTTTTCCAAGAGCGATTGTTTTTTGGCAAAATCAGTCTCTACAATGACCAAATAATGGCCTAAGCGAGCTCTTTGATTGAAAATTGCCTTTACGCTTGCCAGTGATCTAATGTACTCATCGAGCGTAACCCCCAGAGTAAGAGATTCCTGTAAAGAACTTCTCTCCAATGATTCCCTTATGCGCCTATGAGTATCAGCGAAATTGGTTAAAATTTCAACGTTTTGCCTTGTAACTTCCAATTCGGCCAACGAATCTATTGTCTTTGAAAATTCTTCTGTAACCGAGGCCAGCTCATTCCTTTCCGAATCCACCAAGTCTAGGGATTTGTTTAACTGTTTCAGGCGTTCCTCTAAGCTTTCTGTTAACTTATACTGATCGATAAAATATTCATCCGTTTCATTATATTTGGGTAATGATGAAAACGAAAGGCTTAAAAATCTCTTTTGAGACTCGCCATCTAATCCACCATTTTTCAAAACAACAGCAGCATCCTCTGCTCCTAACAATTCAATTTCACTAATATGAATTTCTGAAAGATCGTTACTATCACGAGAAGCATTGGATCCAGTCGTGTGCTCACGATGTTTGGATTCGAAATTAAAATTGTTGCTTGTTAAAAACAAAATAAAATCCAAATCAGATTGTAAAACTGGACTGCTAGCAATTTTCTGTAACATTTTTTCCATTTGAAATCTTCTATTTTCAATGAAATCCTGCTTAAATCTACCAACACTTTGTTTCTCCGGTGGTGGTGGGATTATTCTACCCCAATGATTACTTTGCAATTGACGGTAAAGCCACCTGAAGTCCCTGTATCGTCTATTTACTTGAGCATATCGCGTTTCCAAAAGTTCTGATTCTACGACCACTGTATATTCCACATGCATCGATGTCAATTCACCTACTTTAACCGGATCTTTGACCTCTATGTAAAAATTTACCGGTTCGCGCTCTTCATCTTGGTTCTGTTCTTGTTGCTTTTGGACTTGGGTTTCATTTGATTCCAATTGATTCTCACTTATATTCCTTCTCGCTGGTACTTTGAAAAGTGGTTCCTCCACCTGATCGATAATACTTTTACTCTTTGTTGTATTGTTGGAAGTCACCGATATGGGACCCTCATCCACCTTTTTTTCAGTCTCTTTCTTGATCTTACCCAGTGGATCTGCTACTTCAGAGTTGGCATTATTATTAGTGACAGTGGTGGTAGTTGTAGTATTACTAGCCTTCTTATCCAAGGGACGGCGACGCATTCTAGCCGAATTGAACAACATGCGTGGTTTCCCACTTTTCCTAGCTGCTGATGAAAGCACAGGTGTCGATTGCGAAAGGTCTTGATCATTAGTATCGCCAAACACCAATGGCTGATATGTAGATGCAGAGAAAAGCGGATCGTCAGCACCTTTTGTTGGTGATGAAAGAATCGATGCTTCGTTAGCAGTCTGTAAATCCACCAATGGATCCTCTTGAGGTGCCAGTGTGTTCAGAAGGTTGTCTGAATTCTCATGTTCAGCAGTATGAGTCTCCTCGCCACTGTTAACACCTTCGTCTTCCTCTTCTTCTTCTCCCTGGTTCGCTTCATCTGTATTCAAGTCAGCAAAGGTGTCACTTAATTCTGGAACTGAAGCTTGTTTTGGGGGATTTAGGTCATCCCAAACTGGAGCATTCAAATCATCGTCGTAATCCATTTGGAAGCTCCTTTTAAATCAATTCTTTTTTGTTCTTATTTTTATTTTGGGTAAAGGTTTGTTAAGAAGTGTTGTTGATATCAATCGACTCTTGAGGATTTTTCTCTTGAACAAGGGCCAGTAACAATAAGCAAGATTAACCCAAGTATAGAAAGCAGGCAGTACCAACCAAGAGGGTCTGATAGGATGAAAAGTGGGCGTCAATTGAACAAGCAAGAGCAGTTAGCTGCAATGGGTACACGACGGTTTTCCCTTTGGAATTTTTGGATTGCGTCTTTGGTATTGAAAATACTGTTGATTCCTGATTATTTCAGTACAGATTTTGATGTTCATAGGAATTGGTTAGCCATTACTCATAATTTACCACTGCGCCAATGGTATTATGAGGCTACCAGCCAATGGACTCTTGACTATCCGCCATTTTTCGCATATTTTGAATGGTTTTTATCACAATTTGTACCTGGAACAGTGAAGCAAGATGGATGCCTTGAAATTGTCGATAAGGGTCAATTCGGTTGGTCAACGCTGGTTTTCCAAAGGAGTACCGTTATATTAAGTGAAATCCTGCTATTTGTCGTCTTACAAGTTTTCATTAACACGAGTAGTGTTACTGAAAGGACGCAAAGCTTTGTCATTGCTTCTAGCATTGTCCTCTCGCCAGCTTTCCTAATTGTGGACCACATTCATTTCCAGTACAATGGATTTCTCTTTGCCATTTTGATTGCATCCATAGTGGCGGCTAAACGCGGTAAATACCTTTGGTGTGCAACTTTCTATTCTGTGGCCCTGTGTTTCAAGCACATCTTTTTATATTTGGCGCCATGCTATTTTGTCTTTTTACTAAGGGCTTACTGCTTGAACTTCCAAGATTTCAAATTTAAAAGCTATAAAGATTTAATCTTCATCGTTAAATGGAGACACCTGTTCCAGTTGGGTAGTATTGTCATTGGTGTATTTGCGCTTTGTTTTGGACCTTTCGTCAAAGATTTACCGCAAGTTCTCACCAGGTTATTTCCCTTTTCTAGGGGATTGACTCATGCCTATTGGGCTCCCAACTTCTGGGCTCTGTATTCATTTTTGGATAAGATTTTAACTGTAGTCATGTTGAAATTGCCCTACGTGCATCAGTTTACTTCCAAGTTTATTCAACCTCCATTGATTCCTTCAACTATTGATGAGATTAAACAGCGTATTGCGCAGAATAATAACGGTACTAAAGGTTTGGTTCAAGACGTCTTCTTCGTGATTTTACCTCAAATTACACCAAAATTGACATTTGCCCTAACGGCATTTTACCAAGTCTTGGCAGTGATCCCTGTCTTATTTGACCCTTCGTACAAGAGATTTATTGGTTCTCTGACCCTTTGCGGATTAGCGTCCTACTTATTTGGTTGGCACGTTCATGAAAAGGCTATCATGTTAGCTATTGTACCATTTTCATTTTTGGTGGCTTGTGATAGAAGGCTTTTGACTTCGTATATGCTATTGGCGGCTTCAGGTTATGTCTCATTATTCCCATTATTGTACGAAAATCAAGACTTCCTGCTCAAATGTCTTTATACATTGGTTTGGTGTATGATTTATTTCTATGCATTGAGAAAGACAACCTTTTTATCATCAAGTGTTGAAAGGAGAGTTTTCTTTTTAGATCGTCTCTCTATGATTTACATCTATCTATTATTACCATTGGTGCTTGGAGTTCAATTCCTTGATATGATGAAATGGAGATATCCTCTTTTCCAGAAATTTGAATTCGTTAGTCTAATGAGTTACAGCGTTTACTGTTCGTTAGGAATTATCGGTTCATGGGCTGGATTATCCTGGTTATACAATTTTGATGAACCACTTTGGGAATAATATGAAAAAATATAGTTATGTGAAAAAGTATTGAATACACAATTATTACATCCGCGATAAGTCCCGCTAAGAAGTAAATAAAAGAAATAAAATGATTCGTAGTGCAGAAAGAAGGGGGAAAAAATAGAGATTAATGTCTATCATTGGTTGCAAAAGGAAAATTATCGCTCTGCGATGAGTTTCTTTAGGGCAGCTCTAGCGTCCTCTTGCTCTCCTCCTGGTGAAGATAAATGTCTTATTGGATCTTTAACTGGCAAAGCAGCCTCGGCGAATGCACCGCAATCATTAATACCATTGGCATTTGTACCATTTGCGGTATTTGATAAAACGTTGGAGAGATATTTAGTAGTTAATGAACCATTCATTGTCTGTTGGATTAGTGGGGTACATTCGATCATTGCCGGTAATTGTACTTCTTGGCCTCTCGGGGTTGATGGTTCAGGAACCAATTTATCGTTATGATTACCCGCTACTGTTGTCGTGTTTGTTGTAATTCTTGGCGTTAAAGTTGTACTATAGGGTAAAGACGGGCGCCTTAAAGGCGAGGCTGGGAACAACTCCCGACGTGGGGGAGATGAACTTAAATTTATAATACTATCACGACGATTTACCTGAGAAAGCCCTTTAATTGATTTTGATGGATCATTCTCTAAGGCGGATTGAGATGTGGAATCTCTTCTTGCCTGTGGTGTAAAACCTGCTGCTCTGGGTGAGCCAAAGTTTACCCATGATGGTGGTGTATTGAAGCAGATTTGAGGACGGGGAGAATTTTGCAAATGGTTATAGATTATCTCTGACCAATTACCATCAGCGTCATCCGTGAGCAATAGCGGATCTGCACCTGAAAACTTGAAAACGAACTGTTGTTGAGTTTGTTGTTTTTGTTTCTGTTGTTCTTCATCCTTTTGTTGTTGCTGCTGCTGCTGCTGTTGTTGTTGCTGTTGCTGTTGCTGTTGCTGTTGAGATTCTTGGTGATCTTGTTGAGATTGTCGCTGAGATTGTTCTTGTTGAGGAAATTCTGGCGATTTAGTTCTTGGTGATAATGAGATCATATTGGATAAATAACCGTAGTTTAGTGGGTTTTCTGTAGGACCCGCACTCTTGGGAGATGCAACTACATCCAAAAGAACTTGATCGATACCAATATTTGGAGTAAAACCAGTTCTGATTGAAAACGAAGTCTTTGGTGTTGAAGGTGGTTGCGGGGATTGAGTCCAAACTGGTGGAGCCTTTGGAGATTTACCACCTACATTAGTGCCAGAATTCACACCCGCGCATGATTCCAATATTGGCGGCAATTCTGTTTCACCATACGAATTCTGCTTTTTATGATTATGCTTTGGTTTCTTAACTCTTGAGACAGTATTTGAGGGTGATGGCGGTGCGGCATCATTACGCATTTGCTTTAAAAGTGTTAAAACTTTTCTTTTCTCAAAAGTCTGTAATCCAAGATCTTCCCTATTATCTTGACCATCACTATTAAGTTGTTGAGGATCATTAGATTTACAAGGTGTCGAATCCTGTGATGATGAACCTGCAATTGAAGCTCTACCATTTTCACCAATTGTCAATGAAAATTTGAACTGCTGTGATGATGATGAATTTGTAAAATTGGGACCAGCCCTTTTTGCAGTTGAAAAATTGTTCTTGATGTTATTACTACTATTTTCATCATTTTCATCCTTCAAAGGCGAAGTCGATAATGGCGGCGAGCTTTTCAAAGCTAATTTGGAAGCTGAACAAAAAACGCTATCACTAGAAGAAGGTGTTGGTGTCCCCGTTGAACCAGTACCATTATCATTTTTCCCGCCAGCGGGCCATTTGGTAGGTGTTGACAATATAACACCTCTATATCTTGCTTTTTTAGTAGAAGATCCGGGTTGAGATCCGCTCTCTACTAAGGTGCTACCACTATTGTTACCCATAGTATTATTATTAGCACCATTACCAATACCAGAATTTGAAAATGAGCGATTTTTTGGTGATGGCGTCACAGATCCGACTTTCATAGTTGGCCTTTGGAAAACTTGAGCACCTTGTCTCTGCATCCTTAATGAAGAATGTGCCATAGGACTTTCTAAAGGATTTGCATAATCCTTAGTGATCGGTGGTCTACCTCTTTTCCTTACGGGCTTTTCCATGATATTACCAATCTATCGATATCGATATCGGCCTCCAACCAACGATCTCTAACGCTGTTTCTGATCTTCAACCTTTGAGGGATTGGGATGTGAGTTCCAGTTGGGAAGTAGAAATCTTTCAACGGTTCTTCCTTTAATAATCTGACACGCGGTTGCTTTGAAGAATTTTTTACCTCAAGAAGAATCGAAATTACCTGCAGTTACCTGATTGGGTAAATTACGCGTCAACGCGTTAGATCTCTTTTGGTCACGTGATACGTCTTGGATACAGATATCCGCGGGAATAAGCGAAGGTTATACCGATGTTGATCAGCAATTGCTTACTTGTATAATTATACGTTGGCGCTATTTATCATTGGTGCAATATTTGCCTAAGGTTATTGAGTAACATCTCCGGTTTTAGCTGCCAAGAATGCAGCTGAGACAACTGAGACGTAATTAGCACAGTAAGTCTTACCGGTCAATTGAACACATTCTATTTGTAAATGAAGCCGAGAACCTTGCCAAGAATGTGTTAAAGCCTACATTCAGGAATTTATTAGAGATGAGACAGCGAAACATCGATGTAAATAACTCCACAGCATTTAGTAGGTATACGCAAAATGAAAAATCTATTGGGCGGCAACCCGCTCCCAGCACAGATGAATTTTGAGCGCTTAATCTTAATAAGTCCATTTATTATTTTTTTTAAAGTATGAATAACAGCACGCCTATGAGAGCTGTAATACTGTTGCCCCTCTTTAGGACTAATCCTTGACCACTATAGGGAGCTATGCTAGGGCCTGTATCCGAAGAGTTATTATTAAAATATGGTTCCAATGAGGACTGATGAGATTCTACTGGGCAATGGCAGTCGCTAACTTTCTGAGTAACGGTATGTGTTACAGGGGCTGTAACATGCTTTGTAGTTGTGGAATTCTTGGTAACAGTTACTGTAGCAGTGGAAATTTTAGTGGAAGTGGAGCAAGGTGTTGATGACTGAGCAATTGGTATCTGTGCAATTGAGCCCTGATCCAACGACAATCCCAGAGAGAAACGGCCCCCAGAGGAACTGGGAGACGGAGTAGTGGAAACCGCGGCGGCAGACGAAAAACCGGAGGAAGGTGCTGAAGAAGAGCTTGAACTCGATGAAGAGGAAGCTGCTATTGGGATTATGGGACTTGTGGATGTCGTTGCGGAGTCTGTAGAAAGTGTTGCTGAAGTAGAAGATGGGATTGCCACAGAAGTGACAGGCGTTGTCGATGAATCGGCGATAATTGTAGAAGAGGCTTCAGTTGTTGGAGTCAATGTTGCAGCACTGGTAGTACTAGAAAAATTGCCGACACTCGTGGAAGAAGCCTCTGTTCTTGATTGTAATGTGGTAGCCGTTGCAGTGACCCAAGGACTGGTGATAATAGGATTCGAAGTAATGGCAGGGGGCACACTCGTAGAGTTTGTAACGCTGGTGGTTTCAACCGAAGACGTGCTGATAGGCCTTGAAGAGGTGAGGTAATTTGAGCCGGTAGAGTTGGCGGTTGTGCTAAAAAATGTTTCAGCAGTTGGAGTTGTCGTCGTCACATGTGTAGAATTAATGGAATTCTGAGCACTCGAGGTACTTAAAGTACTGAAAGACGACACTGGGAGAGATGGTGAGATTGTAGAGTTGAAAACATCAGAGGAAGTTGGTGAAGGTAAGGTGCTAATGGACTGAATGGATGCTGATGGCGAAGAAGTGCTGGTAATGTTGAGACTGGATTTCGAAACGCTAGCCGAGGAAGATTGCGGAACGTAACTTGTTTCCGACGGCGGCACCGAAGTGATAGTATTGGAAGTACTCGAAGAGGACCAGTTGATGGTTGGGACGGACTCAGAACAATCGCAAGTGGTGAGGTACGTGGAATTTAAATCTGTGGTTGATAAAGTCACAAGGTGAGGGGTCGATGACGTCAAATTCACCTTGGAAGACCATGATGTGGATGATATCTGTGATGTTGAGGAAGTTATATTAGCTTTAGATGTAACGGAAGTAGAGGGAGGAGGGAATACTGTTGTATTTGGAGTCTCCACGTAATAAATTATCTCTTCTGTCAAAGTCCCAGTGTTGCCGCCGAGGCTTGTTGACGCAGTGAGATAGGTGGTAGTGTATGTACCTGTCCATCCAGTGGTGGTTGTGGTAGTAGTTGTGACTATTCCTATAGTTGTACTTGACGATGGGGCTGGTGTTGAACTTGTATTGAATAATTGAGTTTCTGGCGTCTCAAAATAATAGATAATTTCCTCTGTTGGAATTCCAGTACTACCAACTAGAATAGTGGAAGCAGTGGAATAAGTGGAGTTGTACTTTCCGGTCCAACCGGTCGTCGTGGTACTCGTGACAGTTGTTTTACTTTGTGGAGTGGAAGAAGAGGGGGCAACCTTAGATTCCGGTGTCTCGACATATATAATTACCTCTTCCATGGGTACTCCAGTGCTGAAATATAGGCTAGTAGATTCAGTGGAGTACGTTGTTGTGTAGGAACCTGACCAAATATTGGTAGTGGTGGTAGTAGTAGTCTGAGGGGTGACAGTCTCCGAAGGTGTTTCCACATAGTAAATAATCTCTTCTGTTGGTGCGCCAGTGCTACCGCTCAGTTCTGTTGAGCCAGTAGAATATGTTGTGGTATAAGTCCCAGTCCAGCCGGTAGTGGTAGTAGTAGTGGTAGTCTGAGGAACGCTACTCTCCGAAGGCGTTTCCACATAGTAAATAATCTCTTCTGTTGGTGCACCAGTGCTACCGCTCAGTTCTGTTGAGCCAGTAGAATATGTTGTGGTATAAGTCCCAGTCCAGCCGGTAGTGGTAGTAGTAGTGGTAGTCTGAGGAACGCTACTCTCCGAAGGCGTTTCCACATAGTAAATAATCTCTTCTGTGGGAACATCGCCGCTACCGCTCAATTCTGTTGAGCCGGTAGAGTACGTGGTATTATAAGTTCCAGTCCAGCCAGTAGTTATCGTGGACGTAATTGTTGGGGTTGTAACTACCGGCGACGAACTAGAGGCTGAAGTCGCAGTTAGACCGGACAAAGTACCCGAATCGCTAGCCTGATAAATTGTATATTCAACCACGGTACTAAACTGGGTACTATATGTGGTTTTCTGTTCCGTATCAGAACAAGAGTATTGTAAATGCACCTCGTGTTGAATAGTATTGACACCGGCAGAAACATCTTGCAGGGCATTTATCCAAAGCTTCTGATTCGGCTTGGCCTCGTTCATATTTACTTTCAAAGTGTCATCAGAACAATCTACTTTAGCATTTGCGTTGTCACCTTTTAGGGGCAGCGACCAATCATTGAACTGATCAGATAAATATACTTGAACCGATGAACAATCCAGATCATACCCCTTGTTTTCTCTATCGTAATTGATCGTTTGAGTACCACCTAGCAAATATCCATTGGGACAGCTCATACCAAGATAATAACTTTCTAAGCTATTAAAAGTAGTGCTACGTCCAATGGTATAGATATCTTTGGTGAAATTTGCGGAGTCAAACTCTACTGAAGCAGAAAGTTGATCTGCGAGTGAAACTTGCATAGTGCCGCTATGGAATTTATCTGCATTTTGCATTTCATACTCATAAGAAGAACCACCACTGCTAAAGCTTAAGCCAAAAGAAAGAGATCCTGATAATGAGGAATATGAGCTTAGGCCCTGAATGGCTACACATTTGAAAACAGTATCCTCATTTTTATAGGCGGCCTGTTGCGCGGCAAAACATTCAAATGCTTCTGAACCGTCTTGTAAAGTAGCATTGGTGGTCAATTTGTTATCGTCAAATTTAATACGATACACAGTGGGGAAATTGAGAGTAAAGTAATCGCCTTTAGATACGGAAGATCCATTCTCGATTTCGAAATCAAATGAAGCAGACCAACCTTGATGGGGATAGTGTAAAGAACTCAAAGGAGTGAATTTTAGACCAGAAAATGAAACTCCATTAATTTCTTTAGCGAACGTGTGCCATGCTAGGCAAAGAAGAAACAATATTGAACGAATGGAATTGAAGGTCTTATACATGGGATAAAACTTTCTCTGGAGTGGATTATTCTAGTTATCAGTATTAATGTGGCCCATCATATGCTAGGAATCTAGGATGAGGTAAAAAGGACCATCTCTTTTATAGAGATTTAGGTGGGTTCCATCATAGAGTCCCAAAAGTAACACCTGAAGCCAACGTTACCTAATGATGTGTGTGTTACATGCATGCTTCTACAATGCTAATGTCAGTCGAACCCAAGTAAAAATCCGAAACCTCTCACCTCTTGCGGATTTGAAAGGATATTTGAAACTTGATCTAATCTTCTTTTTAATCGACAACTTGTTGAGTGAGTGATCACTTCAAACCATGTTACCTTATTGGTTCAGCAATCGTTCAGAATTGAGGTCTCTTAAGAGGAACACATTAAATTTTGTCTGAGACTTCATTAGAGATAAAACAAATGAATTCAATAAATCAATTAACAGCTACCTTGTGTATTCTCTAGAGTTCTTGATCCTTCAACCAATGGGCCTATGAGTTGTACTTCGGTAACTCAAGACTTCTCCATGAATAAAACACGGCATAATTGGAGTGGCAGACAAATGTAGAGCTAATCTGTAAATGAGAAGTAGGAAATCAGCATTGTCTTGTATTATTTCTTCCTAATCCTTTTGTTTCTCTGTATCTTGTTTTAGTTTAAGCTAGATTGTTTTTCCTTAATTCTTTTACTACTTTAACCGCCAAAAAACACATACATACATTCTAGAGAGGAAATATTGATATAATGATACATTTAGATTAGATAAAATTGGTAAGAGCGAAATCCTGTGAAATAGAGCTTTTCATAGATACCAATTTTAAACTACTTAGGCCGTTGAAAGGTGCTATTTTGGTGACCACATCCGTTTAGCTTCGAAAAAGCTGGGAAGAAAAGAGAAATTTAATAGCTAATGGTTAGCAGTGTTGAAGTGGCAATGAAGAAATCCAGTGGATTTAATATCTGCTAACTTAGACGCCAAGTTCTCGCTAATAATGCCCTGAATCATGTGATTATTGCAAGGCGCGTACTGGAAGAAAAGAATACGAAAGGGGCCTCGATCATAATTGTTAACATGCTCATTATAGAATACAATCAAGCACTAGGTCAGTTGTTTGCCAAGGCTCATCGTTTGTTTGCTGAAGTCACTGGATCGGCTGCTTGAGAAAGTGGTAGAGACTGAATCCGCCTTCTCCGTTCCATAACAAAGGTTTCCTGTCAATAGAGCGTTTGGTCCATTTGTGAAGTATCAGGATCAAGATTCATCATGTCAGATCAAAGAATATTTGCCCGTTATAAGGCTACTGAGATTAGAGCAGAATTACAAAATTTTGATGCTAAAAGATCTAAAGTCAGTGCTACTAAGAGGAAAGTCGCCTTGAGGAAGATAATTGCCAATTTAAAGATGGGTAACTATAATGAAATGGTCTTATTATATCCTGAAATGTTAAAATTTTGGCAAGTAGAGGATGATCTTGAGGTCAAGAGAATCTGTCATGAATATGTGAGAACTCTTGGAGCAGCTAAACCCCAGAGCGCCAAGGAAGCCCTAGGCGCAGTATTGGGCGACTTGGAGAATAAGAATGAAGAGGTTCAAATTATGAGCTTGAGAACATTATCTGCCGTTACTTCATTAGAGTATATCAACGAAGCTTTCAAAGCTGTCGGCTATGTACTAGCTCGTCGTGGTGTACCGCAAAATCTTCTCAAGACCGCTATTTTATTATTAAAGTATATGGATGATTTGGATCATGATAGAGTGTCTAGTACGCTTGATTCTCTTTATGACATTTTCGAACGTCAATTAGCAAGTCCCACTGTGCAAGTTGCGGCTCTGCATACTATTTATGCCATACACGAAAAAAACACAGATTTAAAGCCATTGAGATTAGAACTAGATGTTGCTATGGGGTTGCTAGATTTATTACCTCAATTGAACGAATGGGATAAAGCCATGGTATTAGAATCACTTACCACTTCGGCGGTACCGCAGACACATTCAGATGTTTGTGCAATGATTGAATTAGTCCTACCTCAATTACAACATGCCAATACCTATGTGGCATTGAATGCCTTCAAATTCATCGCATACCTTCTTAACTATGCTGAGCATGTGAATGAAGGTCTAATCAAAAGATTTTCCAATTCGATCGTATCTCTCCTAAACAAACCACCGGAGTTGGAGTTTTTAGTGCTAAGAAATATCATTTTACTTTTGTTAAGCAGGGGTGCATCATTGTTGAAATTGGATGTTTCATTTTTTTTTATCGAATACAATGACCCAATTTACATCAAGGATACAAAGCTTGAATGTTTGTATCTTTCAGCGGATCATGAAACCTTACCGCGAATTCTAGAAGAATTGGTTCAATATGCAACCGATATTGATATCCAGATGTCACGTAAAGCTATCAGAGCCATTGGGAACCTAGCAGTTAAACTGAACGAAGAAGCCGCTCATGATTGTGTGGATGCCCTTTTAGATTTATTAGAATTCGGGGTTGATTATGTGGTTCAAGAGATTATTTCAGTGTTTAGAAACATTTTGAGAAAACATCCAAAGAGGTTCGAATCCATTATTGGTGAATTGGTTAAACATACCGAATCTGTTCAAGAGCCAGAGGCTAAAAATGCAATGATTTGGATCATCACGAATTATTCATACGCTTTACCCAACTATCTAGAGTTCTTCCAAGTATTTTCGTCTAACCTACTGGAAGAAACTTCAGACGTACAGTTTTCCATTCTAACTTCTAGTGTCAAATTCTTCATCAGAAATCCCAATTACCAAACTGAAAAAATATGCATTAAAGCCCTAAAGCAGTGTACAGAAGAGATTAACAATCCTGATTTGAGGGATAGGGCATTCATGTACTGGAGATTACTTTCACTGGCTCAGTCCCCAAAGAGTCATCTTCTGTCCAACGATTCTATGACGAAATTGATTGATGGTGAACTACCGGCAATCCAATTGAGCACCAAGCTAGATCCAGTGATCTTAGAGGAATTGGAATTGAATATTGGGACCATCGCTTCGATCTATTTAAAGCCAGTATCACAAGTTTTCAGAAATACCAGAACTAAACGACTATTACCTAGTCCCATCTTAAACCCTAATAAGGAGAATCTAAAAGTTATCAATGACGGTTCAACCAACTTAAATTCTGGTGCATTCGAAAGGGTCCCAGAATGGGAGACCATTGGCCAGAGTGATGATGTCTCCGTAGCATCTCCTAGAAGGACAAAAACAATGATGAATGATTACGATAAGCCAGCCGAAAAAGTTAACCAACTCAAAGGAAAGAGAAAATCGAGTTCCGCAGGTCCTTCCACTTTAAGCAGGAAACCTTCTATGCTAGTAAGGAAATTGTCGATGAAAAAACCATTTTAAAATTTGTAATGTAATTTTATTTAATGTTACAGAACCGGATGTTTAGTAAAGTAAGACTTTTACAGAACTCTTCTTATTCAAAAAAGTCTTGAGAAGCTTGCAAAGAACTGTAGTGTTTTCACAATTTAGCAAAGTGTTTGCCTTGGGGTCCATATAACTTGCGTCTAGCAAGATATCCAATTTTTCCTTACCTTGGAAAAACAGATCTGTGGACTCAATCAATTTTTCCAACCTTGTTGGGGTCGCAATGAAATATCTTATGTGTTCATTTTTCTTAGATTTGGCGCTAAGGATTTCTTCCACTGTAGCTAAATCATCTTTCAATTTGTTTTTGGCGAACAATTTGACACAAGCTTTATTACCGCCTAAACTTCTGTAAATATCAGCAATTCTCAAATTAGTCAAGGATAGAACTATAGTTCTTGGGGACTTAGAAAATTGTGACATAAAATTGGGCAAGTTGGTCAAATTACGATCTTCCTGGAATTTTTCAGTGGAAAGGAAATCGGATTTCTTCAAATACATTTCATCCAGTTCCAACCCACTCAAATCGGGATTCTTTTCACGAATCAACGTAGCTAAATACTCAACGATTTCCTCTGGAGAAGATTTTGGTATAGTTTTCTTTTTGTCCAATTGGTACTTGACTTGTTCTTCTTTTTTGTCCTTCAACTTAGAATTTTGCAACTTCTTTTGTCTTTTGGACAAAGGTCTGCCTTCACGTTCTGAAGATTCACCAGCTTTTCTCTTCTTATCATCATCATGAGGTTTTTCCTCTGGTTCATCTTCTTGTGAATCTTTACTTTCCTCTGCGCCAGTATCCTCTACAGCTACTTCTTCAGCTTCTGGATCTGATTCGTAGTTGTAATCAAGACCGTCATCTAAATCATCAGCATTGGGCATCCTTGAATTTAACCCTTTTGAGATTCTGCCTTGTAGATTCAATGAATATCTTATATATCAATGCGATGAGGTAAGATGAGATGGGCATAAATTTTTCAACTTCATCTATCATATCATTTCAACACTATACAAATCTATAAACGAAACCAAAATACTACTTAATACATGTACCTGAAATTCCTATTTTGAATGTCAGTCAAATCGCGGAAGTCATATTTACCCACATCTTTACCTTCCTGCTCTTTATCTCTCTTTTTGTTTTCTGTTAGACACACATAACCGACGTACAGTTGCAAAGGTACACAAATGCACTGAGTCACTAGTAGCGTTATCTTAGCAGGGACATAGCCGGGGTAATTGGCCTCTCTGAAAGTTTGAGGTGCTAAGATGTATGCCAAACTATACACCATCAGCGTAGCGGCATTACGAAAGATCCTTTTACTGTAACCGGAAGTATTCAAAGAATTCCAAACGTAGATGTTTGTAATGACAGAGGATCCACTATAGAGCAGGTACAGGGAGAAAAGGTTACCGATCTTGTGGGATAATGGGAGTGATAGCATTACTATGCAACCAATGATGGTGGGAATGTACATGGAAGTGGTCACTAGGGTAATTTGACCCCATCTGGACATCATCTGAGTGGTGATTATCATAATTATAATTGTAATGGCACCGATGGGTAGTTGTAATAATGCTGTAACATATTTATCAAATCCGAAAGTTTGAGTGATCGTCACAGAGAAAGTTCCAATAGCACCAGTTGTCATTTGTGAACATGCGGTGATAACTAACATGGGCCAAGTCAGTTTATCGTGTAAAAATAACTCCTTAATATGGCTCCATTTGAATTTTTTATTCTCCAATCCAGTTTGGTTATCTTTAATGTGCTTCACTACAAGGATTTTTTCCTCCTCTGAAAGGAACCAGGCGTTGGTTACATTATCAGGCAGAATTACCAAAGTTAGCAGTCCAAAGAGCACTGTAAAGAGTCCTACAACCAAAAACATGATTTGCCATGAGGTGAAATCTTTACCATGATAATGTAAGAATCCAAATGATATGAGACCACCAACGATATAACCTGTTCCCGCTTGACTTGTCCAATATCCGATTCTAGCACATTGCTCGGATTTGGTATAGTACATACCACTGATTGTGATACAACCGACGGCGCTTGAAGATTCAAACACACCCAATAGAGTACGGACGATCATCAAGGATGTATACGATTTACAGGCGCAATGGCATGCCAGGACAATTCCCCAACATGTAATGAAAGTTCCCATGACTTTGGATAATGGATATCTTTGAATTAAAAAACTGACAATGGGCTCCATAAAGATGTAAGATGCGTAAAATATTGTTCCCAGATTGGAAAACTCATTACCTTTCAAATGTTCTTTAATACCCATTGATGCTGCATAATTCAACAACGTCTTATCCAAGAACATCAACAGATAGGCAAAGCACAAGAATGTTAGAACACAAGCATCGATTTTTCTAAGTAATTTGGGAGGTAATGCTGATGAACCGTAAAAATTCTTTTCAGTTGTATTTAATTCTTCATCTTCTTCCGAGACGTAACTCTTGGCATTTTTATGAGTCAAAAATTTCAATGCTATATCAGCATCGTCATCACCACTAGTAAAAGTGCTATCATCCTTAGTGGAAGATATATCTACTTGTTCGTCAATTTTTTCAGCTTCTGGCGGTGATGTTTTATTCATATCAATGGCTAGTATCTTTCGATGTATTCTTTAATGAGAATACACCTTCGGACATTTATGTATAATTGATTGACGCATATATACTAGTAGATCTACGATAACTATAACTGGGAAAAAAATGGAGTCATTTCGGTTGCTGAACGGCATTTGTTCAAATGCCGTAATAGAAACGTGCCTAATTATGGTTCTCTCTTTGGGTAATTAATTCTATACGATTGAAAGTCATCGGTTCAAAATGGACACGGGTTCGAATCACAGATTTGGCAGACAGAAGATTTTTGAACATTACATTGAAAGCATCAAAAACTCCTAAAGGAAAATTCAATGGAATAAGTTTCGGATTTCTTTCTTCATTTTACTTTCACTTATCAAGTATTTTTGCATTTTTGTGCTGGTATGGCTAAAGACAGTAGTCGTATATGAGATGCGATGCGACGCTATATGGTGTCGTAAAATCCTGAAATTTGAGGTTTTGGGTGATGACTTCTCTAGAATTAGCGTGGTACATATTCAGAGTTATGGCCCCTTCAGTTTATTTTTTTTCAAAATACTACAATATAAGGAAAAAACATAACGCACTTTTGGCAGGTCAAAGTGGAAGCCTCGGACTTTAGAATATACACAAGTATATGTGCATATGAATATAGTACATTCTTATGACCAATACAGTCACTTAAAAGGGTTCGAACATTATTGTGATGCAGTCTTATCTCAAGGAATTATTTCATGATATAAATTGATAATATGCCGGTATGAAAAGATTTTATAAAGGTAACACAAGGGGCTTTTAGGCACTTCCTCAACCCTTCCCAGGACACTAGCTCAATGAGAAATAGCTCATATCCTACCACATTGAGGGCACTTTGCAACCGTCATGCTAACTGAACCGTTGGTGAAAAACTTTATGTCGTTCCCACTTGACATCGGAAGCTTCGACAGCTTCTTGAGACTTGTGTCTGTTGCCGAACTGACGTCCTGCGCACTTCCATTGGTAACTCATGGATTTATTCAACTCTATGGTTATATATAACCTATTTAGCGACAACTGACTAGCGTTTACACCCGAACATGACCCACAGATGATAAACCGGCGGTAATGTAAGCTCACTTCCGTCGTACAGTCGCGTGCTCATACAATCAGGATTTTATGGCAAGGTGTGAATTTGAAACTCACGTCGAATTACCCACTATCGATTCTGGCTTTTCCCTTCTTTTCATGATTAGACAAATATTTCCTAGGAGATAACAAATAAAACTGAGAATTCTCCATATGTAGATTCGAGACTTTTGAGTACCCTCAATGCATTTATAAATGTGTCCGACAATCTCAAAAACAGTTAAGAGGAACTCTCTAATTACCGGGTCTGCGAAATATCCGAGCAAACTCTTCTCCCCAATCTCAAATATGCTTGAAAGCAATGTATCCACATCATCCAAGCATCGTATGAAATAAGGAACAGCAATGCATAATGGAATGCCATACAAAAAGGCATGTTTGCTATTGATGTCCCCAGCTAGGAAACCGGCGATACAGTATCCTATCAAAAGAAACGGGTAAAGGAAGAGAAATCCGCTGCCTATACACCTTAGTTTGCTTATTGATTTATCTGAACTCTTAATTCTTAATCCCTCTTTTGCATGTTTGAGCCCTCTTTTGGAAAACAATGGATTGCGAAACAAGCGAGCGGCTAATTTGATCCCGTTTGTTCCAGAGCCAGTACCGCTGTTCTCGCTTCCTTGCTGATCAGAGATACTGTTGTCTCTTTGTGGAGAGAGAGAGTTGTGTTGTCCACGAGGACTGTTCTCTCTTCCACCACGCTTGTGGCTCTCGCTGGCCTTACTCTTACTCTTCTTTTTGTTGGACATGCCAATTTTCTGGGGCCGTCCTTCTTCATTCGGTTAATATCATTTTGGTTTCCTCTGACAATTTATAGCAGTTAGGACATTCTATGCCACAAAGTAATTAATTAAAGAGTTTCCAAATTGACCTTTAAACTACCTGTCCACCTCTTTGTGTCAATTTTATCAGTTTGACGCTTTCGAGTTTCTCCTGCATGGAATTGTCGCGCGGGGAAGAAACAATTAAGGGGCGGAACAGTCTGGGGTGAAAAATATATAAAAGGCGGCAATTCAGACACAAGCTGACACTCACGACAGCAATGGTGTATTTAACCAACAAGACAATATGAGTATGATAAGCGACGAAAGCGAGATGGATTTAGAGAAGTGTGTGCAGATGTATGAAGAGGAGGAAATAGAATTGCCAGAGGACAGTACTAGTGGAAAGTTGGTATACTTCCTTGCCCCATATTTTTTCGAGAAAACATGGATAGAAGACATTCTATTTTCTCTTTCAGGTGCATTTTTTTCATCGGTTGCAGTATTTGTGTACTTTAGTTTGCGAGACTTTTATCATAATCCACTCGAATCAGAACTTTCAGTCGATTTTTGTCCCTTATGGACGATCAGTCATTATTTCCTATGCTTTACTTTTTCTATTTTTAGCTTCATCAACGATAGGAAAACGGTTAATATTGAGACAAAAGTGCTCCAAAAGTTATTGAGGGAAGTGGCTGGGGTGGACCTAACCGAGGATCCAGTAGCTTGGCAGAGAATTGCATCGAGAGTTAATCACTTTTCTGAAGAGACAGGTTATCGTTATTCTCTTTTTTACAGTGGGGAGCATTGTATGCACTTTTTTGTGAGAGAAATCGTAAAACCAATAGAATGCCAGACCTACGACATCAGATGTTATTGCGAAGGAGAAATGTACAGCAATTTTTGGAAAAATCCATCAAATAAGGCGCTAACTGAGAGAGCACTTGCGAAATACAACAAGAGCGTTGAGAACTTTGGTGAATTATCACATACGGCTGAAAGAGATGAATTTAGAGATGGTACTTTCGAGAGGTTTTGTAACATTTTCAACACTTCAATGCTTTATTTGGGGGTAATAGAATTTGCGTCCATTTTTATTTTGCTGCTGACCTTCATTATCTCGACGATTGTATGGGCCATTTTTCATTCATTCGCTACCGCTTAATAGCATGTTTTCATAAGGGATAAAAAGCACATTAAAAGGCAGTCGAAGTACTTGTGTAACAGGAGAAACTTACACTGGTGGTAATTACTTTTCGAAAAGCGGGCAACAGCAGCTCTTATGGAGTTTGAGGTAAATGAACTACTGTTAAAAAGTTTCCTGTTCTCGTAAGTGACCAATTCGATAGGTGAGGGGTTGAGTAAGGTAAGAAGAACAAGAACTGTGATTGTTCAATTGAAGGTAAAAAAACTGGTAAAATTCTGATATTCAAAATAATTTTTATGGCACCTCATCGAAGCAGAATAACTTGAAATGATAATTTTCTAGGCTCCAATAATATATTGGTCCTTTCTCAGAAGTTAACTTTTGTTATTATCGCCAAAAATTTCATTGTTTTCATTATACCCATCTCTGGATATACCACCCAATAGAAGCTCCAATGGTTCCTTGAGAAAATTCGATCCCAAAATATGCAACAAAACAACGTAAATAATAATTTCCGAATAAATCCCATTACGATCACCAAGAAAATGTGAGATTGAAGCTGCGAAAATATGATTCCCATGAACAAATATCGCGAGTGAAGCGTAGATTTGTTTATGTAGGTGTCCCTGGGTAGTTCAGAATTTAGAAAGGATTCTGACAAATTGTCCTTTAATGATAATTTAAATTTTTCATTTACTGATTGTAGGTAAAACCTTGCTGATTGGATCTTGTCCACGTCAGCAACACCTTCAAATCTCCTTACAAGATATGGCCTTAAAACATCATCCCTGAATGCAAGTTGAACCTGTTTACCATTAGAAAAAAAGTAAGGTGTGTTCCAGATATTTTCTTGATAAAGGCAATGATTTGGTCTATTTTCAATTTCATCCCATTTTTTGATATCCACTCCGGGATCCAGTTCCAGTACTTACTGAACCAACAATGTCGCATTGGGATGCGATTTCGAATAATAGAGCCATCTAAGGGAAAGCAAATTGCAAAATCGAAAACAACACGGTCAATCATGTAGAATACAGGGACATTTTGATAAGAAGCATCCATTGAAAATGCTACCCAGGCGATGACGCAGAATGTACATGAGACCACACTGGGGAAGCGATGTTTAGACATTTCATAAAACATACATGTCAATTCATTTCTAAAGAGACCCTGTGGTAAAACAGGCCTTTCAGATTCTTTATCGGATTCCATGTTTGTTCTTGTTTAAACTCCTTCGTTGTATGTAGTGAGTACTTTCCTGGGTTGCTATGAGAAACGAGATTGAATTTTTATTGTCATCGGAGCGAAATGGGGAGGATTACAGAAAAAGAAATTCCTGATAACAATGGATAACAATCCATGCAAGTCCGAACAAAGTTTATGTTACCTGTACATATACACCTTTCTAATGTCCTTCTCGCTTGAAAGTGGAAATATATAAGAAAGAGATATTCCTGGCAAAAAGGCCACGCAAAAGTGACATAAGGTACCGATGCACTACACATAAGGCACTTTTTCAGAGCTTTGATTAGGGTTTCCAGAATTGAGCTTCAAAATACCTCTCTACCGCTTTCGAGTTTCTTCTGCATGGAATTGCCCCGCGGGGAGGAAACAATGAAGGGGTGAAGGTCCGGGGTGAAGGTCCGGGGTGAAAAATATATAAAGGGCGGTAATTCAGACACAAGCTGACACTCACGACAGCAATGGTGTATTTAACCAACAAGACAATATGAGTATGATAAGCGACGAAAGCGAGATGGATTTAGAAAAGTGTGAACAGACGTGTGAAGAGGAGGAAATAGAATTGCCAGAGGACAGTTCTGGTGGAAAGTTGACATACTTCCTTGCCCCATATTTTTTCGAGAAAACATGGATAGAAGACATCATTTTTTCTCTTTCAGGTGCATTTATTTCATCGGCTGCGGTATTAGTGTACTTTAGTCTGCGAGACTTTTATCATAATCCACTCGAATCAGAACTTTCAGATGAATTTTGTCCCTTATGGACGATCAGTCATTACCTCCTATGCTTTACTTTTTCTATTTTTAGCTTCATCGACGGTAGAGAAAAGGTTAATATTGAGACAAAAGTGCTCCAAAAGTTATTGAAGGAAGTGGCTGAGGTGGACTTAACCGAGGATCCAGTAGCTTGGCGCAGAATTGCATCTAGAGTTAATCACTTTTCTGAAGAGACAGGTTATCGTTATTCTCTTTTTTACAGTGGGGAGCATTGTATGCGCTTTTTTGTGAGACAAATCGTAAAACCAATAGAGTGTCAGACCTACGACATCAGGAGTTATTACGAAGGAGAAATATGCAGCAATTTTTGGAAAAATCCACCAAATAAGGCCCTAACTGAGAGAGCACTTGCGAAATATAACAAGAGCGTTGAGAACTTTGGTGAATTATCACATACGGCTGAAAGAGATGAATTTAGAGATGGTATTTTCGAGAGGTTTCGCAATATTTTCAACACCTCAATTCTTTACTTTTGGGTAATAGAATTAGGGTCCTTTTTGATTTTGCTGCTGACCTTCATTATCTCGATGATTGTATGGGCCATTTTTCATTCATTCGCTACCGCTTAATAGCATGTTTTCATAAGGGATAAAAAGCACATTAAGAGCTAGTCTCTTCTGGGATTCTGTGCTGTGACAGTCAAAAACCCTCGTTTCCGGTGATGGTTTTATTTTTTGCTCAAAACTTCTCGCATCAATGTCTGAATATCCACGACCAAAGCAAAGTTTTTTTGACAGTGAATCGAGAGGTAGTCGTTAGCCGGTAAATTCTTTATGTTTTAAGGCAACATTGATCTAATCAGAAGGAGGATCGCACGCTCTGAACACATCCGCAGCAATACAATCCAGGTCATGGTGAAGTAACAACTGACCAGAGACAAGCGGCTCAAGTAACTTCTTGGTCCAACCACATCCTTATCGGAAACAAGAGGTTTGAGCGCTTTTTCAAAAAAGTCAAAACATTGGTTTCCAACGAAAAAACTATCACGTCTACCTCCGCTACTGGTGTTTCTATTTTGTGTCTCTCTGATTCATTTTCATAGCTGTTTGGTCCCATTGCCCCCAGTTCACATCTGGTAGCAACCAACGGATAGAGGCTCAAAGCAAGCCTGGTAACAGTCTAAACAGTGCTTACCGTCAAAAAATTTATTATTAGGAAGATGTTTATATTCCTCAGATAACTATTGATTCATATACCTGGCTATTTGGTCCCATTTCTCAATATCATCACCAGGATTCAATTCCAACATTCGCTGAACTAACTCTGTTGTATTGGAATAGCATTTCAAATAGCAAATAAAAATTCAAAGATCCAGAAGAACTACTAGCTATGGCACCCACAGGCACACTTCATGAATGAAATTTTTCTGAGCTACTACTACCCATCCAGCGACAAGGCATAAACATGAGACCACCCAGGGGAGGCAATGTTTAGACATTTCATAAAACATACATGTCAACTCATTTCTAAAGAGGCCCTGTGGTAAAACAGGCCTTTGAGATTCTTTATCGGATTCCATGTTTGTTCTTGTTTAAACTCCTTCGTTGTATGTAGTGAGTACTTTCCTGGGTTGCTATGAGAAACGAGATTGAATTTTTATCGTCATCGGAGGAGCGAAATGGGGAGGATTACAAAAAAAGAAATTCCTGATAACAATAGATAACAATCCATGCAAGTCCGAACAAAGTTTATGTTACCTATACATATACTGATGTCCTTCTCGCTTGAAAGTGGAAATATATAGGAAAAAGATATTCCTGGCAAAAAGGTCACGCAAAAGTGACATAAGGTGCCGATGCACTACACATAAGGCACTTTTTCAGAGCTCTGATTAGGGTTTCCAGAATTGAGCTTCAAAATACCTCTCTACCGCTTTCGAGTTTCTTCTGCATGGAATTGCTCCGCGGGGAGGGAACAATCAAGGGGGTGAAGGTCCGGGGTGAAGGTCCGGGGTGAAAAATATATAAAGGGCGGTAATTCAGACACTCACGACAGCAAAGGTGTATTTAACCAACGCAGTAAGATGAGTATGATAAGTTACGAAGGTGAAATGGACTTAGAGAAGTGTGTGCAGATGTATGAAGAGGAGGAAATAGAATTGCCAGAGGACAGTACTAGTGGAAAGTTGGTATACTTCCTTGCCCCATATTTTTTCGAGAAAACATGGATATACGACATTATTGTTTCTCTTTCAGGTGCATTTTTTTCATCGGTTGCAGTATTTGTGTACTTTAGTTTGCGAGACTTTTATCATGATCCACTCGAATCAGAACTTTCAGTCGAATTTTGTCCCTTATGGACGATCAGTCATTATTTCCTATGCTTTACTTTTTCTATTTTTGGCTTCATCAACGATAGGAAAAAGGTTAAGATTGAGACAAAAGTGCTCCAAAAGTTATTGAAGGAAGTGGCTGAGGTGGACCTGACCGGGGATCCAGTAGCTTGGCAGAGAATTGCATCTAGAGTTAACCACTTTTCTGAAGGGACAGGATATCGTTATTCTCTTTTTTACAGTGGGGAGCATTGTATGCGCTTTTTCGTGAGAGAAATCGTAAAACCAATAGAATGCCAGACCTACGACATCCGATGTTATTGCGAAGGAGAAATGTACAGCAATTTTTGGAAAAATCCATCAAATAAGGCCCTAACTGAGAGAGCACTTGCGAAATACAACAAGAGCGTTGAGAATTTTGGTGAATTATCACATACGGCTGAAAGAGATGAATTTAGAGAGGGTATTTTCGAGAGGTTTTGTAACATTTTCAACACTTCAATGCTTTATTTGGGGGTAATAGAATTTGCGTCCTTTTTTATTTTGCTGCTGACCTTCATTATCTCGATGATTGTATGGGGCATTTTTCATTCATTCGCTACCGCTTAATGGCATGTTTTTATAAGGGATAAAAAGCACATTAAAAGGCAGTCGAAGTACTTGTGTAACAGGAGAAACTTACACTGGTGGTAATTACTTTTCGAAAAGCGGGCAACAGCAGCTCTTATGGAGTTTGAGGTAAATGAACTACTGTTAAAAAGTTTCCTGTTCTCGTAGGTGATCAATTCGATAGGTGAAGGGTTGAGTGAGGTAAGAAGAATACGAACTGTGATTGTTCAATCGAAGGTAAAAAAACTGGCAAAATTCTGATATTTAAAATAATTTTTATGGCACCTCATCGAAGCAGAATGACTTGAAATGATAAGTTTCTAGGCTCCAATAATATATTGGTCCTTTCTCAGAAGTTGCAGACCATATGAAGTAAAAAAAAAAAAAAAAAAAAAATAGTTATGGTTGCGAAAGGGAAAATTGACAGAAACATCTATTGTAGATCCATATAATATTGAGTATCATATGGAAATTCTTTTTATACCAAGTCCCTAAAAAGATTTTAATGAATGTTTCAAGGTACGAGACGCTATATATGCTACCAGAAAGTGGAGAAGGTACATATCACGATTGAAATATTCAGAGAATTGTTCTTTTCATTAAGCTACATCCCAGACCTTGATTGGAGCTAAGACCTCATCATATAATAATATTATTGTAAGTGACACCAAAACACATTAAAATATGTTTATTACCAGCTTGAGGTTACATCAGGTAGCTTCATGACACTCGGAGACTGTCTATCGCAGCACTTGCGACACCATTATATTTTAAATCAGTATATACTGCTACTTTCAGTTTGCGAGGAAGGAATACATTGCTTCATTAATTGGTCTCTCCATTTACGCTTGGTTGCGTAACCTCAACAATTCCTTTCAAATCGCAGTATTTCAAAGGACCATTATTAACGGATAGAGGCTCAAAGCAGGTCTTGTAACAGTTTAAACAATGCTTGCCGTCGAGAAATATATTCCCAGAATGGCCGTTATTTTCCTCAGTTAGATATTGATTCATATACCCGGCTATTTGGTCCCATTTAGCCGGTTCTTTTCTAGAACTAACTTTTGTTATTTTCGCCAAAAACTTGATTGCATGCATTGTATTCATCTTTGGATATGCCCAGCTATGGCGAATCCGTTGGAATATTCAGGACATATACTGGCAATATATGATATCAACCAAAGGAAAGAAGGATTTTAGGTTAAATGCAGTTACGATTTTTAACAAAGTCACAAACTGATACCAACAAACTAAGAATCTCATGAACAAATATCCTCGGTAAGAGAAGAATTTGTTTCTGTGAGTGTCTCTGGGTAATTCAGAATTTAGAAAAAATTCCGGCAAATTGTCCTTCAATAATAATTCAAACTTCTCCTTTAGTGATTGCAAATAACACCTTGCTGATTGAGTCTTGTCGGCATCGGTAATATCTTCAAATTTCCCTTCGAGATATGGCTTTAAAACATTATCCTTGAACACACGTTGAACATGTTGACCATCATAAAAAGAGTGAGGCGTGTTCCAGATATGCTCTTGGTAAAAGAAAGAGTTCAATCTATTCGCAATTTCGTCCCATTTCACGATATCAAGACCAGGATTCGATTCCAACACTTGCTGAACCAATCCTGTCATATTCTTGGGGTGCAATTTCGAATAGCTGAACCATACAAAGGACAATACAAGTGGAAATGTAAAGAAAGCACCGGTAATCATGGCACTGACAAGCATATTTTGGTCAATAACACTCGCCCGAACTACTACCCATCCAACGACAGGGTATAAACATGAGATCACCTAGGGGAAACGATGCTTGGATATTTCATAAAGGAACCATGTAAAATTACTCTTGAAGAGTTGTTTGGGTAAGACAGGCTTTTGAGATTCTTTATTGAATGTTTGTGCTTGATAAACCTCTGTCGTTCCATATTGCAAGTACTTTTCTGAGTTGCTATGAGAAACGAGATCTGATTTTTATCGTCATCGGAGGAGCGAAATGGGGAGGATTACAAAAAAAGAAATTCCTGATAACAATAGATAACAATCCATGCAGGTCCGAACAAAGTTCATGTTACCTATACATATACACCTTTCTGATGTCCTTCTTGCTTGAAAGTGGAAATATATAGGAAAAAGATATTCCTGGCAAAAAGGTCACGCAAAAGTGAAATAAAGTGCCGACACATCAGACATAAGGCACTTTTTCAGAGCTCTGATTAGGGTTTCCAAACTGATCTTTGAACTACCTGTCTACCGCTTTAGTATATATATTTTATCATTTTGACACTTCGAGTTTCTCCTGCATGGAATTGCCCCGCGGGGAGGAAACAATGAAGGGGTGAAGGTCCAGGGTGAAGGTCCGGGGTGAAAAATATATAAAGGGCGGCAATTTAGACACAAACTGACACTCACGACAGCAAAGGTGTATTGAACCAACGCAGTAAGATGAGTGTGATAAGTTACGAGAGTGAAATGGATTTAGAAAAGTGTGTGCAGACGTTTGAAGAGGAAGAAATACAATTGCCAGAGGACAGTTCTGGTGGAAAGTTGACATACTTCCTTGCCCCATATTTCTTCGAGAAAACATGGATATCCAACATTCTCGCTTCCCTTTCAGCTGCATTTATGTCATCGGCTGCACCGTTAGTGTACTTTAGTCTGCGAGACTTTTATCATGATCCACTAGAATCAGAACTTTCAGACTTTTTATCTCCCTTATGGATGATCATTCATTACCTCCTATGCTTTACTTTTTCTATTTTTAGCTTCATCGACGATAGGAAAAAGGTTAAGATTGAGACAAAAGTGCTCCAAAAGTTATTGAAGGAAGTGGCTGAGGTGGACCTGACCGGGGATCCAGTAGCTTGGCAGAGAATTGCATCTAGAGTTAACCACTTTTCTGAAGGGACAGAATATCGTTATTCTCTTTTTTACAGTGGGGAGCATTGTATGCGCTTTTTCGTGAGAGAAATCGTAAAACCAATAGAGCGTCAGACCTACGACATCAGATATTATTGCGAGGGGAAGATGTACAGGAATTTTTGGAAAAATCCATCAAATAAGGCGCTAGTTGAGAGAGCAGTTGCAAATTATAACAAGAACGTTAAAAACTTTGGTGAGTTGTCACATATTGCAGAAAAAGATGAATGTAGGGATGATATTTTTGAGAAGTTTCGCAACATTTTCAACATCTCAATGCTTTATTTGGGGGTAATAGAATTTGCGTCCTTTATGATTATGATACTGACCTTCATTATCTCGATGATTGTATGGGGCATTTTTCATTCATTCGCTACCGCTTAATAGCATGTTTTCATAAGGGATAAAAAGCACATTAAGAGCTAGTCTCTTCTGGGCTTCTGTGCTGTGACAGTCAAAAACCCTCGTTTCCGGTGGTGGTTCTATTTTTTGCTAAAAACTTCTCGAATCAATGTCTGAATATCTACGACCAAAGCAAAGTTTTTTTGACAGAGAATCGAGAGGTAGTCGTTAGCCGGTAAATTCTTTATGTTTAAAGGCAACATTGATCTAATCAGAAGGAGTTTCGCACGCTCTGAGCGCATCCGCAGCAATACAGTCCAGGCCATGGTAAAGTGACAATTGGCCCGAGAAAAGCGGTTCGAGTAACTTCTTGGTCCAACCACATCCTTATCGGAAACAAGAGGTTTGAGCGCTTTTTCAAAAAAGTCAAGACATTGGTTTCCAACGAAAAAACTATAACGTCTACCTCCGCTACTGGTGTTTCTATATTGTGTCTCTCTAATTCATTTTCATAGCTGTTTGGTCCCATTGCCCCAAGTTCACATCTGGAACGGTAGTTCTTATAATAGACAGGAATTTACTCTGTCAATTACGTCTACCTTTGGAAGCTTCATTGGAATGATATAATCTTTGGAGGAACATAAAATCACCGCCAAATGCAATGGACGTCAATCTGGGGCTGGCTATCAAAGAAACTCTCCACAAGTAATTACAGGGGTGAGTTCATACACGTAAGAATTTTAATTAAACTTAGGACCGTCAATTCTAAACCTTATTTCTTTTTTTTTTCCTGATTACTGTCCTTATAGATTATCTTTGACCAAAAGGCAACAAACTTAGTTAGGAGAACTACCTCAGAGGAATTGAATGCTCCCAGAGATCATCGGTAGCAGTGCGTGTGATACCAACATGTTTTGAGATATATACTGCCACTCTCAGGTTAAGAGTAAAAATCACTATATTCGTCGTTCTTCTTATTCTACACTTGGTTGTGTAAACTCAAAATTTTCTTTTAACTCGCAGTATTCCGAAGGACTGCTACCAACGGATAGAGGCTCAAAGCAAGCCTGGTAACAGTCTAAACAGTGCTTACCGTCAAAAAATCTATTATTAGGAAGATGTTTATATTCCTTAGATAGATATTGATTCATATACCTGGCTATTTGGTCCCATTTCTCGATATCATCACCAGGATTCAATTCCAACATTCGCTGAACTAACTCTGTTGTATTGGAATAGCATTTCAAATAGCAAATAAAAATGCAAAGATCCAGAAGAACTGCTAGCTATGGCACCCACAGGCACACTTCATGAATGAAATTTTTCTGAGCTACTACTACCCATCCAGCGACAAGGCATAAACATGAGACCACCCAGGGGAAGCAATGTTTAGACATTTCATAAAACATACATGTCAACTCATTTCTAAAGAGGCCCTGTGGTAAAACAGGCCTTTGAGATTCTTTATCGGATTCCATGTTTGTTCTTGTTTAAACTCCTTCGTTGTATGTAGTGAGTACTTTCCTGGGTTGCTATGAGAAACGAGATTGAATTTTTATCGTCATCGGAGGAGCGAAATGGGGAGGATTACAAAAAAAGAAATTCCTGATAACAATAGATAACAATCCATGCAAGTCCGAACAAAGTTTATGTTACCTATACATATACTGATGTCCTTCTCGCTTGAAAGTGGAAATATATAGGAAAAAGATATTCCTGGCAAAAAGGTCACGCAAAAGTGACATAAGGTGCCGATGCACTACACATAAGGCACTTTTTCAGAGCTCTGATTAGGGTTTCCAGAATTGAGCTTCAAAATACCTCTCTACCGCTTTCGAGTTTCTTCTGCATGGAATTGCTCCGCGGGGAGGGAACAATCAAGGGGGTGAAGGTCCGGGGT